>NC_079474.1:600000-900000 GCF_026230105.1 Diorhabda sublineata | reverse complement strand
GGATTTAAAACGTATCTATAAACGATGCGATTACGAATGAAAAATAATACCGAACAATTTCAATATTTATTCAAAAAAAAAAAAAAAAATAACAGACGTAACACATACAGAAAGATAAAATTTTACGTAAAAATAACAATACAAAATGTATCTCCGGGGAAGTATCAGTTTCAATGATTTTATTTTTGTTTTCGATAAGACTCCTGACGAATTGTTATCGGGGATAACGAAATGTTTGATGTTTTTGGATTAGAAATCAGCGTCATTTTAAATACGAAATATTTCTATCTACATGAAACAAACATTATTCTCTTTCACAGAACAACAAAAGAATTCTCTATTTATTTCAATAGTACACGATTTTACGTTACTGGTTAAGCCAATCCAATGCTTCCAACGTTGAACGCAGTACGCATGTCATTGGACGAATGTTTCGCTTTCGACGTTGGTCGTGGAAAGTCGGTTTATTTGACCCGCCTCAAAGGACGACCCAATTTGGAACCAACACTTTTTGCTACGTGTTTTGTATGAAAAAACCAAAGTTTCAAGTATCGTCCAGTTTTATTTTATAAGTTTTATATCTGTTGTATGGTATTTATCATTTTTCTGGCATGTTTTTATTTCTCTACGTAACGAAAAAGTTTGATGCATCGTGTAGTACCCGCTTTATAGTTAACCAAAACAAGCGATTCCTTTATATTAGTGACATTTTTTATCTATTGAAATTAATGCGTCAAAGATTTTATCATTTTTTTATTTTCTGCCGGAACATACGAAATAAAAATACGATAAAGAGAATCATCGAAAGCGAACAGATAAAAAATGATTAAAAAAATTGTTGTGTAGGTTGTATATAATGATTTAGAGACAATGATAAGGTTCAAGGGAAAAACTGAATACGTGGTACATCGAAATAAACATTTTCCAAAACGATGCTGTCTAATTATAGTAAATTCAAATCAAATATGAAACAAGGGAAGTTATCAGTCAATTTAGAAGAATAACGGTTAAAAAAAGAATGATTAGTTATTTAAAGTAAACTGGTTTCTCGGTAATTTTCAACAAAACTAAAACGTTTTATATATGTATCGTGTTTGTTATTAAGTTATCTATATAAGCTTCAAGGTTATTCAAAATCATCGAAGTAAAACTGTCAACTGTCAACATTGAAGTGTCTACTCCAGAGCGTCCCGAAAGTGTTTTGCAGTACGGAACTGTCACTTTCATTACATGGAACACTCGAAACGCAATTTTCGGTATATAAATGAATACATTTATTACATAACGCGATGTTATTCATTAGTTCAATTAGATAAAACGTAACGGTAGGATTTCAATTGATTTGCTTTGAAATTCCAAAAATAAGAAAAGATAACAGAATTTTTGAGAATTCGACCAGAAATTTCTATAAATTTCTTACCAAATTCAAGCGTAGTATAATTTTTTTTATATATTATGGTACGTTCGTTATAATTGACAGAACTAAAAGAACAAGGTATACGAGGGTGGTCCGCGAAGTATCTAAGAAACTCAACCCCATTATTATTATTATTTTAAAAACCAAAACTTATTAATAGATTTTAAAATGTTTAGCATTAATATATATGAATATAGATTATGTAAAATAATATTTCTGTATGAAAGTGTTTAGCGCAACTAAATATCGTAAAATAATTTGAACGTTCCGAAGTATAACGGCACTTTCTATATTAATTAAACGGTTTGTAAATTGAACCGTTTTACAAATAATTTCTATTTCCATAACATATGTTTAACGTTTTCTATCTATAAATTTAATCGATGAAATATAATTAATAAGCGGAAAAGCCGGAAACGTTTTTATTTTTAATCAAGATTAATATTTAGGTAGAATCGTTGAAAAATTTTCTTTCACACACACACACATACACCCTTCTTTTTACGTCAGCAACCCCTCAGTATTAATTAATGATTTTCTTCGATATTTACGCTGTATTTACACGAAAAAGTATCGAAAACTTTTCGAAAATAAAAGACAACGACAACGGTTGTATAATTTGTCATCAAAAACAAACAAAAATTTATTTATTCGAACATGTAGAATCGCCGTTTCAAAATTCGACAGTATTTCTTTAAAATCTAATAAACGCTGCCTATTATGGGGGTGGATTGTTCTCCGAGATCCACTAGTTAATAATACCTCACCCCAAATTAAAATATAACTTCGATAAGATTTCGCAATTTCAATTTGTAGGCTAGTGTATATATACATATGCGATCATTACGCAACGACGAATCATTCCGAATATTAATCACCACCGTAACGATAAAACATTCTGTTTTCACCCCTTATACGTATTAAAAAGAAAAATGAAAGTTTATAATCGATTGTATACACAGGTGTATTTTAATTTAATTGGAATCAAGTGACTCACGTTGGTAAATGACTGACTATTCGGTTAACCTGGCGTGTCATCCGATACGAAGCCTACTTAAGACTCAACGGAGACGGTAGACATACGAAAAGACACCGTTTAATCTAATTTGTGGAATTTTAAATAACTCGAATTGATTTCGTGGTAAAAAATTAATTTAATAGGCGAGGGAAACGACATACGGTGACTCATCGTGTTCATTCAATACGTGGAATTAATTTAGTTATACAAGTACGTCGCTACGTCCGTCCGAACGCTTCAATTTCCAAATAAACATTTTAAAAAATTAGATCGTATTTACCTGTAGCAATTGAAATTTGTGAAAGTATCTCATTGTGAGATAGATTCATAGATTTCTGTGTTAGTGACCTAGATTCCATTGTTAAAAGAAATTTTTTTTTGTAGAATATACACACACACTCCCGCACAACAACAATCTTTTATACAACCCACCGTATAAAATATATATAATAGTTCGACATTTTGTAATAAACACGTGACCTCCTTATAGTAAAGCATCTTTTCCATATAAAACCACGAAAGTTTTAGGAGGACTTTGAATATTAGTTAAAATAAAATCAGGATAGTAATTTCCACGATCTAATACGTCATTTTTGTAATTTTTTATCGTTCAAATACCTATTCGAAAAACTAATTTTTTTTAGACGAAATCGATCAACACTTTCACTGATTCGATACATCAGTTGTCATATGTCAATACGTATCCTCCATATTGGCTATAAAACCTTTCAAATATTCGTTAAAATAAAATCAGTATAGTAATTTCCACGATCTAATACATCATTTTTGTAATTTTTTACCGTTCAAATACCTATTCGAAAAACTAATTTTTTTTTAGACGAAATCGATCAACACTTTCAATGATTCGATACATCAGTTATTATACGTCAATAGATATCCTCCATATTGGCTATAAAAACGCCCGTTAATTAAATGCCAATGTTAATAATTAAATGAGGTGCTGAGTGCATCCTAAGGAGATCGAGTTCAGTAGGACACGACTTTTATTAATTTCGTTTTATTTTAGACCAATCAAATTTATCGTTCTTATAAGTGAATAAAAGTTAAATTGCATAAAAACGATGTAGAAAATCCCGCGTATTGTACGCCATTAAAATCGCACACGCCTCGACCGCATGGAACACAATATAGGTACGATGCGGTTTAAGGTTACGAGTTTTATGTAAATTTAAAAAGAGAAAAAAAAAACAAATACGCCTACTGGCAAATAACCAAAACATTCTCCATTAACTTTATCGATTTTCCATTGGAAATTTTTATTTATATCTAAGAATTGAGAACACGTCTCATATAATATACACAAAGTAATCGAAGAATATGTATCAGACTTACATATTTGGAAGTTTATAGAAAGGAAAATGAGCCACGAATTATATTTAGTATCAATAGAAGAAGGCGGAATTCAATTGCACGTATCGTTCGTCTTTATTTCAATAACAATATCGGAAGTTTCGCGTCCATTTTAAAACTTTTTCATGCCTTTTTTTTACTCATATTATTCTTTGTGACGAATTTTTCGAAGAAATGCTTTTGCCTAACCAAGCGATCAACAACAGAAGAAACAAAAAGCATTTATCATTGTCTGACACCGATATTCCAATGTTGCCATATGTCTAAAAAGTAGTATTAATATATGATAATTAGAAAACAACTAATTCTTAAACGTATGAAATAATATTTACATAAAAACAGACGGGATGATGATGATGATAATAGATATGTGAATATTTCCTAGACACACCTTTTTATTGAAAATATACACTACCATCTAATTATAAATACGTACAAACAAGTGTTTGGTGTCCTCGAAAAACTGCAATATACTTTTTTAAGTAATCAAAATATACTTCAAAGGTTAAATTACCAGGATATTACGAAGTTTGTAAATATCGTAACATTTTATGGTTCTAAATATTAACTAAAACCACGTATCGAGAATATTTTCACCATGTGGCTTAAAAGAATACGTAAATTTGTTACCGATATTGGCTGAATAAAAAAATTAGGTTATAATTCACATAGTTGAATACCTTTGATAAAATTATTAGAATATTGAATTCAATTGTGTAGGAGTAATTAACAGTTTCAGTTTTTATGATGAATATTATGGTTTATACGATTTACGACCTATTCGGTTCGAATTTTATTGATATTTATATCGAAATATATATTTATCAAATTTAATATGATCAATTTAGATTTATAACAGCCTAACCTAACCTAACCTAACCTATTTATGTGAATGAGAATACTAAGGGGAATTTATCAAAAATAATTAATTGAAAACTATGTATATAAGTATAAGAATTATTAACGAAAAACGTATATTTATTACAACCCGTCGTTTTTATGATATGTATAATCCTTAATTCAACTAAATATTCGAAATTCTTCGAAAATAAAATGACATTTTGGTAGATAATGATAATTCGATAATAAATTATCAAAAATCATCATTATAAAAATTAAAAATGTGTTGGAAAATACCGTTAAATTTAACTACCCTGTTCTTCAAGATAAGGAAAATCTTAATAAAGCATACAAATAACAAAAGAACTGGATATTTAACAGAATTGCAATATTTCAAACCGTAACTAAGTAACCATTCAATGATAACAATTATTAAATCATAACGTATTAGTTTAATCAATATTAACAATAACCTAGGCCATTATTTATAATTTTACTATACTTCAACTTTAACTAGAATCATGACTAATATTTTATGAAGATCGAGGAATCGTCATTTGTAGTTATATCTTGCAGAGCGTGTCACGGAAGTAACTTTTTTACAACTACAAAGAACTAGTTTGAATTAGATTGAATTTATAAATAGCACGCTTTTATAACGAACTCATTCATATCCGAATTAGCAATACCGTTCAATACAAACATAGATCTAAGAGTTCTTTTAAAACATTACGTATTTAAAGGCATCTAGAAACTGTACTTACAGCATTCCCGAACATTTTGTACAGACAAAAGATCCAATGGTAACATTCACATATGTAGGACCGCGTTGATTACAATCGAAACAATATTTATTTGAAGGTAAGGCACCCAATTCACGTAAAGTCTTCAAATTTTTTTCGTCCTGTTTCCTTCGTGATAAAGCCATCGAGAATTTCAACACCTCACCACTCTCACTACTACTCATTATCTTCAACAGTTCAACGCTGTTATTCAACTACTAATTTTCAAGTATATTTATGCAGTTTCACCAAACCCAAACAACTGTCATTGAAGATCCAATAAGAATGACTGTATATAATTGCTGGATAGTACTTTGGAAAGAGGCCTTCTCAAAAAAAAAGACGATAAATGCTTCTTATAGGCAACTAAATATACGTCTCTACACTAAAAAAACTTACTTTCTTCGCAATTAAATCAGAGATTTTGTAATTGTGAGTTTCTATTTCTCATTTTCGATTTTTCAACACTTTATCTTATAAATTGTTGATGAATTTCATTGGTGCGTTATTTTTGAAAAGGAGTCTGGTGGATTTTATTAATAAAACACTCGAGAGTGAATAAATACGTTTATTAAAACTTTGGATATTTTAAGAGATGTAGTGTATACCACATCAACTAAAAAAACACTATTTTATGAACTTATATATTATCAATCAGTCTATTTATTCCTAATTAGTCTACAAAACGGATTTAGAAAGCCATTTGAACAATCCGGTCAACTGACAATTTACAAGAACGCAAATTTTTATTAATTACTTTAAAGATATATTTAAATAATGTTGAAATAAACATTAAAACTATCCAGTAATAAGCTCCTTTTCTAATTACACAAAAATATCCTTTTGGCATTTGCACTGATACACACTATAGCGTTCTTGACCGTGACAGTTGAAATGGCAGTTGAAAAGAAAACGAATACGGAGGCACTACAGCTATTTAATAATGTTTTTTTAAATACATTTCTATAATAAAAGATTTATAGTTATTCGAAAACCAGTTCGATTTTGAACAATATAATTTTTTTGAGGTGTCAATATGTTAGCTTGAAAAAAAAATGTTGCTATATTAATTTCTCTTTACTATCATTATTTAATCAGAAGATATATCAATTAACAAGAACTTTTTCACGAAACACGATATTTATTATATTGAATTCATCATGAGATACTATTAGTTTTCTCAGTCTATTTCGATAACCTTAATATACAAAAGGGTGTTCAACTACTTGATATTACAGTGGAAAACATTTTTTTTTACTTATAGGATTAATCCTTCCAGTTTCAAGATTTTTACTTTAAATATTAATCGAAACTATATAATTTCTGTTTCTTATTACAACTAGATTAACATAAGAATTTTTGCTGACACACGTAAAAGTTATATTGTTTTTGTAGTAAACAACGAGTTAAGTACTGAAAAAGAAGAACTCCAAAAACGTGGCGTAATGTCAAAATATTAAGAAGAGGAAAAGTAGTTCTAGAACCATAGACATTTATATTGCGACAGTGTAGAAAGTATATAGCTTTGTTCGTGGGTCAAATCCCGAATCAGTTTAGGACCGATCGCATGCGCACTTTCAAAGATCTTATGAATCGTGAAGGTCATTGTTTTGAAGTTGGAGTGGTAAATAGGTTATGTTTTTGACATTGTATTTTGGTTTACAATCTTTATCGAAATTTTACTTTGTTATTCTAATCGTGATCAATTTACCTTCAGTCTCTGAAGACGATAACTTGGTTATCGAAACGCGCGTCGGACAGTGTATATTGTGAATGTTGGTGTAGTGGTAGTGTAAACAGTGTATTCAGTATGAATATGGTCAACGGTTCCAGAAATTCAAGCTTAGTTACTAATCGTGATTATTTGGAGTTAAATTCGCAACAATAATTTTTTCGCCTAACCTCAAAATATGAGTACCTCTCAAATTTGCTTCCTTTGTTCGAAAGTAAATGTACAGACTAGATGATTTTTATTAAATAACAGTAATAAGATATATAATCACGAAAAAATAAAATATATATATATATATATATATATATATATATATATATATATATATATATATAAAAATTTGCACAATAATTTTAGCTCTTACTAAGAAATCATATTACTTGCAAGAGGTGTACCTAATTGGGGATCTAGCAAAATTATTAACAGTAAATTGCAAGAAAAACGATATTTTAAGTTATGTAGTAGTTTTATTGAAATTAAGAGAGCAAATGGAAAGTCAGTATAACACCCCTCTGCAGTAAACAAAATTGTTATTTAATTTTGGCTAATATCCAAAAAGGTATTGCAAAAAAAACCATATTTACAAAATATTTAAAAGTTCCCGTTTTAAACGGAACCTAATCAATACGATAATTTCTCTATACAAATAAACAGAAATCCGAATTGAAAAAGTTTCATATTTCAATCTGCATTCAACAATTCAAATTTTTCCTTATCACTAACAATACATGTCCGTTTCTCTCTGATATTGCACACCTTATAAACCATATTTTTTTCCTTTCAACAAAAAAAAAAAAAACGTTGATTTACCGCACGGGAAAAATAAATAACAAACCTACCAACTAAAGTACAAACTGTTCCACGTTCATATATTTTAATTATTTCAAAGATTACTGCAAAATTATACCGCAAAATGGAAGACGTTGTTTTACTGCAAAACATATCATTTTGGTAAACCCGGTACAATATTTTTGATGCTCTGGTATACAAAACAATTTTAATGCTTCTTTTCGTTCCAAACGGTGTAATATAATCAATATTAATTTAGAAAAATAATAAAAAACGAAATTATTTTAAGAAAGATGCATGTCTTTTAACCATTTTTACCATTTAAAAAATAAATTGTACAATATAACTTATTTTTTGCAAAAACAGATTCGACTTATTTCCCATTATTTTTTTTTCTCTCTGTTCAGTTTCAAAATGAAATAAGCAAAATTTTCCTCTCTCAAATATCAACTGTTTCCACTTCTATACGATTTATTAAAAAAATTTTGGCACATCCCAGAGAAACTTACAGATTTCCACATCGACTGTAATATTTCAAAACAAAAATAACATAAACTTCAACTTAACTGGGACTCTCTGTCATTTCTTGATCGTTTTTCGATATGGACATACTATCTAATGGCATTGCACGACCCGGAGAAGGACTATCGACGTTTCTAAAATTGTTGAAACTAGGAGAATCGGCACTGGATACGGACTCGGGCGTACCGACTGAACTAAGCGAACCAGGTAAAGATGTGCCTAAATTATTAAAAGTTATAAACAAAAATAAACAACTCGAAAATTCTCATCTTTCTTACCTGTAGTGGTTAGTAGACCCACCCTATCAGCACCGCCTGAATAACTGTAAACTCTTTTGGCTCGCGGACTGAGGTGGAAATCTGTTTTATCATCATCCAATTTTCTTTTAACTCCCAATGGACTGGGACGCAAAACTGGACTAGCACTTCTTCTTATAATGGTTCGAGACCTATTAGAAATTGAAATTTTACCAGAAATAGTAAATGTCAAATTGGAATATTATCATAAGTACCTCGTTGGACTCTGGAAACCAGATCTAGTAGGAGAAGGTGAATTACATATGAAACCACTACCGCATATAGGTAAATTAAGTTGTAGCGGACCCATGCGATTATTATTCTTTGTAGATTCATTACTATCGCTCATAAGACTGAGATCTTCCCAAGATTGTGATATTTGCATTGTATGATGAATTTCGCGTTCGTGCGCCAATTCACGAGTATTACTCGTAACCTCGTGCTCTTCTTGACGAAGCTGATTAATACGAGGTGTTAAACGCGGCCCCAATATCTATATCAACAATAATAAAATGAAAATAACATTTAATAAAACAAATAGAACTACATATAGCATATTATTTAATACATTTCGTTTAATACACCAACTTACAGGTGACCCAGGAACTTGACTAAAACTAGCACTGAACCTTCTAGGTCTCATTTGTGACGCAGAACCGAAAATAAAAGGTTGTTGGTCTCTAAAAAATAGTTACTAAATTTTCCAGACACTTCCCAATTAATATTTTTACGTACCTGTTTGATGTGGGAGAATTAGCAGTAGACATTACGTTCGTGGTTTCATTAATCATGGGGGCACTGGAGCACCTTTTTAACGTACCAGGTCCGCTGCTAGGACCGTCAACGTCCATAGCAACAGAGTGGGATAAATTTGAGGATGACATTCGGGATTAGTATCACCCAATTTTTAGATCTTATACGGAACATTTGATTACTACCGCTAGCCAAAATTGTATAGTCAATTCGAGTTAACAATTTAACTTTTTCAGCACTAATCACTCACACAATTTTTATAAAATATATAAATATATATAATACAAAGCCGCTTCCCGATCACAATTTTACAATAATTTGATAGTTGTCAAATTTGTCAGGTGTCAAATTATACGTCAAAATGGCTACTTTTGTATTTTTTATAAATAACTGTGGATATATGTAAACAGAAAACTGTCAACGTCGTGCCAGAAGATTATCTTAGGTTAAGTTATATTTCTTGTTATTGTTGAAAACCGAAAAGAAATTTTTATAAAAAAATATGGTAATTTTTAATAAAATTATGTATGTGATGTTTTTTAACCGTCCATATTTTTTAGCTTCCTTTGTCGCTACTCAGAACTGCTCAAAATCATCCTATGGTAAGTACTTATTTAGTGTTTTTCCAAAATCGTTTTTATACCAATTTTTTTTTCATTTTAGTTGGTGGAATTAAAAAACGGAGAAACTTACAATGGTCACTTAGTTAGTTGTGATAATTGGATGAATATAAATCTACGAGAAGTTATTTGTACATCTAGGGTAATTCCTTGTTATAAATTTTTCATTTATATTATACAATATTAATATTTCCAGGATGGTGACAAATTTTGGAGGATGCCGGAATGCTATATTCGTGGAAGTACCATAAAATATTTACGTATACCAGACGAAGTTATTGATATGGTTAAAGAAGAAACAATTATTAAAAATAAAGGTAGAAACGATATAAAAGGAGGTAGAGGCGGGCAGAACCAAAGGAATAGACCTGCTGCTAGAGGTATGTCCAAACAAGTTGTATAAAAACTAGTTTTTTTTATATATATATACATTAAAATAAATGATCTAAAGAAATTGTAACCTTCGATAAGGCCGAATTCTTATTTTTACACAGGAAACTTTGGTGGAGCTAAGGGAAACAAACCAGGCGGACAAGGTGGAAGAAACCCTCAGTTTCAAAAACAAAAACCTAAACAATAGAGTATTTTCGATTATAAAGGTTGAAATAACGTTAATTTTAAGAAAAATTGATTAATTTGTGTACACATTTTACTTAAATATATTATGTAACACTTAAAAATGACTTTTTTTTATTAAAAAGGCTGCTCACTATGATATATATCAATACAAGGGGATCAACCAATCAACAACTTATTATCAGTTGAACTAGATATGAATTAATTATGGTTGGATTATTCTTATTTTCTTTTACTTGTATGATTACATAGTTATTGAATATTTTGGAGTGTATTTAGTTAGTTGTATGTTTGTTTCTTAGCTTTTGTATAAAAATTGTCAACAATTTTTGAAAATAAATCATTTCTCTTTCTTTTCATAAAGAAATGGATTATAAAATCAGTGTTATAGGGAAGGAAATAGATTGGCAAATAAAAATTTTCAAGTTTTTGAAATCCGAAATGATGTACCAACTACCTTTACTTTACGTTTTACTCATATCTAGGGTTATAAAACGTGATAACGAAAAATTTCAACATCTTCAGCAGGAAATTGGAATTTTGGTGCTACTGGATATATAGAAAAAAAACAAGAAAGTTTCCCACCATAAAAATAAATTTTATTTGTCATTAACCGGTATAAACATAAAAATAAAATCGTTTTCAACATAGATTAGAAAGATAAATATTATAAACTAAATATAACTTTCAATGCATTGTAAATAAAATATATATTTATGAATAATATAAGGGAACCAACGAAATAAATACTCTATAATAAAAAACCGAAAGCTCCATGTGTCAATTTATATTTTGGTGCACCATTTTAAACCAGTAATAATAAACTAAAAAAAATTATAACAATGTGATAAAAAAATGTTTTTAACAACAACAACAGCAATATTAGAATGTTATTATTCTGGAAGAGCAAAAGGTTAATCAATTGTAAATATCACAGCTGAAATATCCAAATAAGAAGAAAACAGGACAAACTAATGAATAATAACATTATCAATTCAATATTCACTATAATCACGTTTACGATCGACGAACTTTAATAGGTTATGTTATAATTTGTAAGATATCGAATTTTTTAGCAGAGTACTTAACTAATTTACATTGAAGTAAAATATTAAGTTGCGCGTCACAACAATCCTTCAAAAGTATTTATAATATCCCATAACGCATTAAATAATGAAACATATTCTCATAGTTGCAATTTGCTTTACTTGAGTTTCGAAAATTCCGCTAATTCTTTCAACGCTCACTTCGACCTAAATCTTGACAAGCGTCGTCGTGAACATTGACATGAAGTCATGAGTGACGTTCTCGACTACAATCGTGGAACGCATCGATTATGACAAAAAAAAACAGCCATTTTATATATTACAAGATATAAATGTCCACCAAAATAGATTTTAATACTATAATTATGGAGGGTAGAGGTAAGGAGAACCATCTCTGTGCCACACAAAGAATTCTTTACGTTAGAGAGGCGCTACTATAACGAACGAGCTTAAATTTTAAATAAAACGACGACTCTAGTCATTTAAAATTTTTTAACACTGCATATTCAAATAAGACGGACGGAAGACTGAACTGAACAATCATATGATATCTCGCCATTCTGATCAAATTTTGAATTGAGATGGTTCTCCTTACCTCTACCCTCCATACATATAATCATCAATATTATAAACTTAACCTAACTTTCAAAAACGTAATGTTTATTATAATTTTATATAACAGATAATGGATAATCGGTCAATTTTTTCGTACAAATACCTCAGTTTACACCATAGAGTTAATATTAAACATAGAGATAACGAAGTATAGGTTATATTAAAATGATTGATAGATAAAAATAATATTGGTATACACCTCCCTTTATTCTGATTGGATTTGGACCATCATGACGTTTCGAGTGGGCAAAGAACAAGTTTTATTTTAATGGCGAGTAGAGAGAGATAAACCAATGCACTTTCTCTCTTTTCTTATCTATTTTTAATATCAACTTTATGGTTTTAGAATTTATACACAAAAAAAAACATGAAAAATGTTGTTTATTTGTTCAGTTTTACTATTTTGTGTATTTGAATTTCATGTTTTCTTAAATCCTCGCTCGATTTGAATGATCTAAGGCAATAATTACAAATAATCTGTCTGGTTTTAATTTCCATAGTAGGATAATTCGAGCAATTACGCGACAAGTTACTGTGGACCCCTATAAAATGATTTCTTCTACTGATATTCGAATCGAAATTTTCCAAACAATATTCACAAGGGAAATAATTGATGTTTTTGTGTTTAGCCACTTTGTGCTGTTCCAAAACGCCCGATTCGTTGAAGGTTTTCGGACAATAACGACAACTGAATATTTGTGATGGAACGTTTTTAGGTTGATGGAGGCTACGTTTGTGGTGCTCCAATTGTATAGCTTCGTCGAATTTTTTATAGCACACGTAACAGGTGAATGTATGAAAGGCTTCGATATGATAATACCTGCTTAATTCCGTATTGAATTCCTTTGTACAGTGGTTGCAAGGGAAAAAATCGACGTTTTTATGTTTATCATCCGTATGTTGTTGCAACTGACTGATTTCCTTGAAATTTTTCGTGCAATAACGACACGGATACGTATGAGCTTGTTCGTAATGTGAATTTTTAGCCGATTCAGAAGAAAATAGCCTCGAACAAATTTTACAAGAAAAATTGTTTTCAACGGTATTAGATTTGATTGAATGTTTTTGGGTATGTACTAAAATTAAATGTTGTTGCAAATCTTTAGCTTTCTTGAACGATTTATTACATTTCATGCATTCAATTTGTTCATGAACAGCTACCATATGTTGATCCAAGTCTAATTTTTTCTTAAATACCTTATTACAGTCTACGCATAAAAAAATATCAGTATGAACAGCTTTCATGTGTTGTTTTAAATCAATCAAATTCCTGAATATTTTTGAACAAAATGAACAATATTTATTATTATGAATAATTTGTAAATGTAGTTCTTTAGCTTTCAAGTCTGTCAAGATAATTTTGCAAATTTCGCATGTATGAATATTCTCAATATGTTTGTTTAACTCTTGCTCACACTTGAATAACATTTCACAGTGTGTACATTTTATCAGTAGAGTAATACCGTGGACTACTTTCGTATGTTCAAGTTTTCTCTTAATACTTTTGAGATTGCACGTACAGTAGTCGCAGGGAAAATAATCGACATTTTTATGTACATCCTCTTCATGTTTTTGTAACTTTTTTGAGTTAGGGAAATTTAGAGAACAATGCTTACAATTATTTGATGGAGTTAACTTTTCAATACTATGTTTCATTGATATATGCTGCATCAATGCAAATTCGTTTTTAAACTGGTTATCACAAATGAAACAAGCAATCACAGACATTTTGACACTTTTCGAACAGACCTGAATAATTACACTCTATAAACAAATGTATCAATGTTATGTATCAATTGTTAATATACTGCCCGAGATAAATGATTTAGGACAGAGGTTGCTATTATTATCTCCGGCTCTGATAACATATATTATCTGTAAAATAAAAATAATTCAAATTAGAGTTATAGGTATATGTTACACAAAATATATGTTTCCATTTCATATATAATAAGTTTTTATCCGAGGTAAAGAATAATATCACTAAGGATACTTCATTTATACTAATTTACATATTCATTTATATTTTACTAGTAATATTATTGTAGTAATTAAATTATTACCTGAGTTCAATTTCTCTATAAAATGTAACTAAGATAACGCAATTAAATAAAAAATATAACACTTTTAAAACAAAAAAAAAATACAAAATAATAAAGGTAGTTTCAATATGGTCCGGAACTACGAAATTACTAATGATAAGGATTTAATAATGAATTCTTGAAATTTCAAAAGAGCGTTCGTTTGGAAAGATTCCTCATTAAAATGAATGTGAGTATTTATAGATCTATAGAAATGGAACTAATTCACTTCCATTCATAGAACAGAGCTACACCGTTCGCATATACTGCGTTCGACCATGTACATCCTAGGACTCGTACTGTTCGATATCGTTCGGCAATCCACTTTTATTCGATGTTACCGCTCCATTCGCGTTCGGTTATATACATTTTCGAATACTCTGCTTTATTACGAATTGGATTTGACCAGCCAACTCCAATTATATTTGTTTAAGTTTTACGTTTACTGTTCGTCAATTATCATGATCAATCTGTGCAGTCTATGATCATGTAATATAAAACGCTTTTTCCTCCGAACACCATAGCCGAACGCAACTATAGTCTGCTTCGAACGGATATAACTGTCATAGATATTCTCGTTCTGTGGTTTATTTTTTGTCTTTTAGCTTCGAATGTAAATATGGCTCCAAAAAGAACTACAAAATATACGAAATTATTAAACTCAACAAATTACAGTACGCTAGTGTTAAATGACGTTCTTTGTCCAATATGTAGGAGTATATTGATAGAACCAGTGTCTCTTCCTTGTAACCACGATTTTTGTTTAGTTTGCTTCGAAAATACTATGGAAAATGCAAATTTAGTTTGTCCTCTCTGCAGGATGAGAGTTGGATCGTGGTTAAGAAAAACTAAAAAAGAAAATAGTCTAATCAATACAGAACTCTGGAAGTATATTCGAGATAAATTTCCTAAACATGTTAATAACAAGTTGAATGGTATAGATGAAAACATAATTGAAGGTAAAAATTTGTTTTTAGATTATTTGTTTGTTGTATACTATTTAAATTATTTTTCAGAACAAAGAGATATCGTCGTAGCGTATCCCGGAGAAATAAGAAAAGAGTATGAAATACAAAAACAAAAGGAAGATGAAGAACAAAGAAAAAAACGTGAAGCCGAAATCAAAGCCAGTGAAGAATTGATAAAGAAACTAAAAGCAGAGGAGGATTCAAGGAGAGTTATGTTGGAGGAAAAAATGAGATTGGACGAAGCCATAGCTAAAAAATTGGCAGAAGAACTTGCGCCTAAACCCGAATCTACCCCAAAAATCAAACATACCCCCAACAAACTAGGTCCAATGGATAAATTTTTACAAAAAGATAATGGGAATCTTTCTTCAAATCATAACAACTTTGTTAATAAGGAATATACTTGCAGAGTCTTGTGTTTAGATAATAATACAAAACAAACCAATATTCAACATTTCTCGCCCAAAATCCATAAAAAAATTCAACAAATACAAAAAATCGTCGACTTGGATTTGTCTAGTGATAGTAGTGATTGCATAGAATCTGAAATGAGATATTTTAAACCCATAGATCATAGACTTAACCCTCCAACACAGAAGATTTCTCCTATTAAAATAACTCCTAAAAAAATCAAAAGTGATACAAACACAAGGATAGTGTAAGTAAAAACTGTTTTTTATTTTGGAAATTATTACACATTTTCCCTAATCATTATAACTGACTGTGTTTTTTGTATTTATCTTTTTTACAGATCTCCTAGTGGCACCATCAACTTCAATTCAAACATTCTCGAATCTGCATTCGCTAGATTTTCTCTTGATCTCAAAGAATCCTCAGATACTCCAGCCTCAATTGAACTCACATTAACTCCACTTACCTCTAAACGCCCCTCATTAAAACGATCTTTATACATGGTTAATACCGATTGTGCATCAACAGAAAAAAAATTCAAGCCCAACTCGAGTGTTTCTCCAACATTAGATTGTGATATATCTCCGGTGTTTCGTAAAAAATTATTTGGAGAAACTAAAAAATCGGTAACGAGCGTTGAAAATCCATTTTATGGATTTGGTAAAGGGGACGAAAAAGAATCAAAAGTCGACGTTCGAAAGAATGGTTATTCGTTTTCAGATAAGTTGAAAGAAGAACAAGAAAAGGCCGATTTGGAGTTTGCTAAAAGGCTTCAGAAAGAATTCGACAAGGGGCGTTATACGAGGAGTTCTAGAAGTATGCATATTTCCAAGAGGCAAAGCACTCTTGATAAAATGATCAAGAGTACCTACAGGATTAAATGAAACTTTACTAAATTTTTCAGGTAAGTTAATTTACTTTATATTATATAAATACAATTTTCATGATATTAACAATGATTTTTAAATTTATTAATTAGATATACACTAATACACACTTTTCTTTTTTATATTACGATTCAACTAAAGAATTCCAAATTTTATGTGAATAAAATTAATCTTTTTATACTTTTCTCTCGCGCAGAATTTTTTGAATGACTTACTAAATTACAAAACAAACTTGTGAGGTTATGTTTATGGAAATGTAAAACTCCCCCACATAATGACAATCAAGTAACCTAGTAGTACTTTATACATAGAGATGTTTCATTCTAATTTCGAGGTTATGTGTTTGTTTTATTTCGGTGTTTTTTTTTGTGATTCTTAGTGTAGTTCAGTGATTCTTCAATACCTAACCTTTATTTATTGACGAAATTTTACAAGTATGTTGTTATACTTTATCTGTTTTACATAGCTCGAGTAGATAAAAATTACGTAAAATTGAATGAAACTGTTATTGTTGCTAAATTATCTTGATTATAGGTCTACTTGGTATAATTTTCTTATCTTATCTGTCAAACAATTAGAATAAACACTAATATAACCTAGAAATACCAATATTGGTTAGTTGATTATCATTGCTCCCACAATAGGATGAAATTGTTTTATTTAAATTAAATACCTGACTAATTGCGATGATTTTGTACATTTTTTTTCAAATAATTATTTTAATCAATGTTAGAATTTAATGATTTAATTATAATCTGACTTTATTTTTCTTACTGTCATTCTCATTGATAATACAGTGTGTCCAATTAAGTACGTAGAATCGATATTATTGTTAGGAGATTTTTTGTTTCCGTGTACACTGTTTTTACCCAATTTTAGATAAATACACTTTAAAATATTTGTTTATATATTGTAATAATTTGGTGAATACTTCATTTTTTGGATACTAAGTGTACAATTTAAATTAAGACTATCTGAATATTTCTTGTGCCTATGACGTATTTTTTATTTTTAATACGCTGAAATTGTGTGAAAATAACAAGATTTTCGTTATACCACTTTTAAAACTGAGTTATGGTATTATTTTCCATACAAGTATTCATGTAAATTCGTTTATTTTCATGATACGGTTCAAGTAGATTTACATTACGATTTACAAACATAACTCACATTAGGAGTAGGTATATCTGATATTATATATATTTCTAGCACCTCGCCATAGCTAATTATTCGAACAATACCGATTGTACATTTATTTTTTCATGTTTTTTAATCAGATTAAGTCAAAAAAAAATACAGTGTGAGTAAAAAAGTAGGGAGATGTGGATATAGGTATAAATTTTTATTTTATCATTAATAATTACTTTCCAACAGGACCGGCTCAAATAAAATTAATTTATACTAGAAATGTATCAATAACATTATTTTTTATCGTGTACAGGATTATTTATTATTAATAATCCGTCGATTTTATTGTTGTATACAAACACAAAAAAGAATATTTATCGAAATATTTTATTGCCCACTAATTTAATTGTTTTTTTTCTTTTCGTAAGAGGGATTTAAAATTATTTTTCACGTCTCCTCTTTTCATATTAACCATTGATTTGTTTTAAAGTCAATTTCAAGTCATTTGTTAAATAATGCAAAAGAGTATTATGTATTAAAAAATATATATTATAATTAAGCTTTGTTCATATTAGAAGAAGTCACATTGATGTAACTTGATATATCGCTGTGATATGACAGCTGTTGTTTTATTTTTTATTAAAAAATTATGAAAGTTGATAGTTGTTTTAATTATATAAAAAATCTACAATCAACGCCATAAAATAACGGAATTTATCGAAGAAAAACAAATTTCGAATCCAGAATTGGAAAAACCCCTTCGAGTCTATATATTATATACAAAATCGATCATTTTAATGTGAGAACCACTACTTTCACACATCTACCTTCATCGGAACCAGTTTGGCAACATCGCCAGCATATTCCATTCATAAAACAAATTATTATTACCCTTGCTATTCAAGAACTTTTACCCCATTGATTAGGTACAGCTAAATTCTATGGTTTTCTTCTTCTTTTATATAACTGACTGAAGTTAGATATAAAATAACCTCTAAAATATTCGTATAGACACTACAATTTTAATTAAAAAAATATATGAGGTTGTTAAAAAAAAAGTGGAGGAAATGTTTAAATAATATATTAAATACTAATTATATATATATATATATATATATATATATATATATACTATATTATACAGATGATTACCCCCATTGTTGATTTCAGATTTATTTAGACTTGTCAACCTGAAAAATACGTTAGTCAAAAAATCTTTTTAACCTTAAATATAATTCATCAATGTGTCGTTACTTTAAAATGTTTATATAGCTAAAATGAGAAAAAATTCTTTGGACAATCATTTAAAATATTTAATTTTGCAAGTTTTAATACATAAAAAGTTATTGGTTAGTCAGGAAATATTTTGGATTGGAGAATTATTGGGAGAGGATCTTCTACATTGGTTTCTTCAATTTCAACTCGATTTTCTATTACCTGATCTTTAATATTCTGTTCTTCTCCTTCTGATATAAACGATGTAGCAGTTGTTTTGATCGAATCCCAAGCGTTAGTAAAACTTGTGGGTAATTTCGGTAAAGAAGGTAAATCTAACGCAGGATCATCTTTTTTAACTGAAATATTCATTTAAAATGACTAATTTTGTTATACGATATTATTAAACAGTTAATATTACCCCCGTTTACGAAATTATATGTTATAACTGTATATTTTTTAGCTTCAGTCATTCCTACTTTGGAATATTCAGATGCTTCCTTTGGATAGCATACAGCCGACATTCCTAAAGCACCTGTTGTCATATATAATGTTTTTTTAAATAATCCGCCTCTCAGTCCAAATATTAATCCAGTTAAAGCTCCAATACCTATGGCACCAACCTTGGGCAAAGTATTATCTTCTTGTCTTAAATAATTTATAACCCCTAGAATGATTCGTTATTCTATACATAAAAATGATTAATTCGATTCAAACTTTACAATCAAAGTCTTCTTTTCTCTTCTCAAATTGATTTAAGCCGACTCTTTTGTAAGCTTGAGCTTCTGCGTTGATTTCGGTTAATTTTAATCTCACTGTCTTAATAGTTTCTTCCAATTTTGACGGTAACTGTTGTTCTTCAATTGTGTGGGTACGACTCTGTGGGTCTGGAGTGTAAAGAGGTAGTTCACTAGGTCTGCATAGTTTCTGTTCGTTTTCGATATTGGAAACGTTTTTTTCTTTCGCTTCTACAGTTACAGCAGCAAGTGCCACTGGTACGAGACATTTTCTGAATACCTATGTTAGCAATAAAATATATCATTTTGAATTGTATTATTTATAGAAATAGCACTAACCTGATTGTTAAACATGGTTTCTGATGATAGATACTAGTTGTATAAATGAAAAGTTATATAAATAGGGATGAAATAGATACTGGTTACGGTAATTTGACAGACACATCAAAAAAAAAGCACATGACAATTGACAATCATGAAATTGTTTTGCTGCATTAAGTGAAAGATACAAATATTTTATTGATTTTAATTTAACCAAATCGCAAGTCCAATACCAATTCAATATTAGATTCATGTATTGTTGAATTTATACTTGAAAGTAGTAAGTAGAATTGAACTTGACTTACGCGCTCTTCCATATTCGTAACACTTATTGACGGTAACTATACAGTATCTTTTAGTTACTAATACTATTCTCGTAAAGATGTCGCCACAATTAGTTTTTATTAGACAATTACGTATCCATTACAAGGTTTCAGTAAATATTTACATAGGAATTTATTATATTGGAATGGATTTCTAATTGAGTAAAAATGAATTTTGTATTATTTGACGAGTGGAACGTTTCAGGACGTTATATATGCTACTCTCACGAAGATGGCGCCACACATAGTTAATTGAAAAAATAATATTTTGAATAGCCAATTATGTTTAGAGCTAAATATTTCAACTTATCACTTGATTGAAATCATTGTCAGGGACTTGTACTACTTTCTATTATATTGCTAGTATATATGTTGCCTTTTCTATTACCTACGCAACTTCCTCAAAGATGGCGCTGC
Source organism: Diorhabda sublineata (assembly GCF_026230105.1). Taxonomy (NCBI): domain Eukaryota; kingdom Metazoa; phylum Arthropoda; class Insecta; order Coleoptera; family Chrysomelidae; genus Diorhabda; species Diorhabda sublineata. The sequence continues at coordinate 879,135 of NC_079474.1, read as the reverse complement.
TAATTATTTCAACAAAAAAACATGAGTGGTTTTCAATTGATAACGTTTCGAAGGATTTGTAATATTATATCGTATCGTTTTAGATATTTAAATTTCTGCTATCTGTTATATTAATCATTTACTGATTAACAAGTCGAACCTTTAGTTACTTCACTCATACTACTCGCACCAAGATGGCGCCACAAAAAATTAATTCATCAAAATATTAATAATTACATTTTGAATTGTTAATTATGTTTGATGATGGATATTACAAAAATATGTTTGGTTTAATATAATCTGTACTGATTCCATTATCCAATGTATTATGTACTTTTTGTCGATATCTATTTCGTGTATGTGTTTTACTGAAGCTACTTTATCAAAGGTGGCGCTACCTATTATTTTTATAAAAAGCTTTATTTTTTCAACAGTAACGTTTCTATGGATTTGGAAAATCATTTTCTCATTAGATATTCAGCAATACATTCGAACTTTCGTCATCTCTTATGTTAATTATTTATATATTGACGAGTCGAAAGTTTCCTTACGTTACTTATGCTAGTCGCTCCGAGATAGCGCCACAAGTTACTGAGTCAATAAAATATCAATTATGTTTTGAATAGTCAAATATGTTAGAAACAAGATATTCTCATATTATATTTCGTGTTATTCCACCTGTACCGGTCTCATTATCATATTAATTATTGATTTGGAGATTTTTTACTTTACTGCTTGCGCCATCTATTATATTGATAATGTACTTTTTGTCAATATCTGTATCGTGTATTTATATTTTTGACGCTACTTCGTCAAAGACGGCGCTGCCAACTATTTTTATAGAAAACTATTATTTTTATACAGTACCGTTTCCATAGATTTTGAAAATTATTTCGTTATTTAATATTGTTGAATATAATTAAACTTTTCGAATTTAATTTAATTTTCGTATGGATATAATTAAATATGAAAAAAAAAAAAAACGTGTAACAATATATTTATTGATATTACATAATACAATTCACGTGAATAATAATACATTTTAATAAGTCATTTTCTTTTTTTTTTTTTTCTATATTATGGTTAGTATTTTCAACATATACTGCCCGACAATAAAAATTTACTTATTACAAAAAACAATTTAAATTATTTATTACATTATACAGTGGTATACAAATATATTTAACAATTTATCGTGTTTTTTCGATAAATATATATCTATATTGATTTTGTATTAATAAAAATCGGTTTTTTAATTATCGATCAATTTTTGTACAAAAATATCGTTACGCACATCGAAGCAGGCAACAGCGAATGACAACACGCAACCTCAATCGTCGATTATTGTCCATGTCCCGACTTGGAATGGACACGTCGGGTGTCATTTATTTCACTACACCACTGATATAGCCACTTTATGTCCGTTATGTACGGCGGGTTGCAGTCTTATGGTGTGTCTCAAAGAAGTAGCAGACGTCGATCTCCTCGAGGAAGTTGTTACGGTCGTGGTGACGATACCCGAAGAGGAAGCCGCCTCGTGACCCAAACAACACGCCGGCATACATAACGACAAACAGTTGGTGAACCAAGTGAACGGCGGCACATTTCTGCACGGATCGAATTTCAAATGTTTAAATATTTTGCCGCATCTACAGAGAAATTGAGAAAAATTGAAAAGCTTTATCTTTTTTTTTGATCGATTCAAATCAAGTCTGTAAAATCGTCTTCGCATAAAATCTCGTTATTCATAATATTCGAAAGTATATTTTTTTTATCGATTCCCGAAAGATTTGTACCGACCCCTGTATACGTAAAACATTCAAAAAAGTACATTTCCAATCGCCCTCGTCCACAATTTTCGAGATCAATTGTTATTCGATCTAAAAGGCTCTGCAATTATCAATTAATCGATTATTTTTCGTTTAATCGATTATTTTTCGTTTAATCGATTATTTTTCGTTTAATCGATTATTTTTCGATTAACCGATTATTTTTCGTTTAATCGATTATTTTTCGATTAATCGATTATTTTTCGATTAATCGATTATTTTTCGTTTAATCGATTATTTTTCGATTAATCGATTATTTTTCGTTTAATCGATTAATCGATTATTTTTCGATTAATCGATTATTTTTCGTTTAATCGATTATTTTTCGTTTAATCGATTATTTTTCGATTAATCGATTATTTTTCGATTAATCGATTATTTTTCGTTTAATCGATTATTTTTCGATTAATCGATTATTTTTCGTTCAATCGATTATTTTTCGATTAATCGATTATTTTGGCCACCCCTATTCGGTATAGGTAACGATTCGCTCACCTCAAATTGCCGCATATGTGCGTAGAAAAGAGACAGTAGATAACTGGATTGGCCGCTGAATTGAGAGGCGCCAAACTCTGAATTAATGTCGCTATAGCGATGTTAGTTTGAGTTTTGGGAATGTGGCCGTAGACTTGAAGCAAGTCGAATATTATATAAGGACTCCAACACACTACGAACACTGTAGATAGAAAAGAGAAGAAAAAAAAAAAAACAATAAATAATCGAATAAAAAATCGATTAAATTTCGAATTGCTTACCGAAAACTATAACGAATGTCATTTTGACGGTTTTTATTTTGGCGCGCGGTATAATACCCCTCGAACTCGCTCTTCGGCAATCGTGATCTTCGTGAAAGTTTCTCGTCGGTATCGTCGTCCTTAGATCTTCACCTAATACGTTGAAAACATAAAAAAACCAATTGTTATACGAGGATGGTACCATAAGTACCATGGATGGGGTAGTTGTGCGTATGTTTCAACTTTGAAGACGCCATTTTGTTTAGAAATATCATCGTTGAAAGAACAATCAAAACGATGGATTGAACCAGACAGAACCGGTTTCATCTACAGATACGGGATAATTTTTATTGGCTATATTGAAATTGTCGTTTCGTCAGTTCTACTTCATACACCCTATTCGCCAGATTTGGCACTTTCGGATTATTTTCTGCTTCCTAATAACTCGATGGTGAAATATTTGTAGTATAAAGTTTGTTATAAAATTTGTTACTTATGGAATCATCCTCGTATATAATTCAAATTGGCACAATTTAATATTACGTATTACCCCGAGGTCGACTGGTCTTTTGTTTGAATCGAGAAGGATATTTTTTCCAGACGGGACCAGGTTGTTTAAGCGAATTAAAAGGTTTACAGGAGAATCGAATGGATAACTTGAAAGGCGCGTATAGAAATTCGTAATTTTGGTAATAATATAGTCTCGATTTTAGAGGATTGTTAAATTCGGTTTTGTAACGCATATAGACAAGTTAGAGATGGGATAAATTATACTAAAAAAAAACGTTTTATTTAATTTCTATTATTTCGAAATTATATTTCGATATGCTTTTCAAGTTTCAATATATTGTGTAATAGATTATATAGATCCAAATCATTTTCAATTAAAAATTTAAAGTTACGCTAAATCATCGAAGTGAAACTGTCAACTGTCAACATTAAAGTGGCTAGAGTCACTCCAGAGCGCCCCGAAAGTGTTTTGCAGTACGGAACTGTCACTTTCACTACACGGAACACTCGAAACGCAACTATCGATACATAAACGAGTACAGAACGAACAACTTTCAGATGTCATCGTCTAGAGAATTATTTTAAAATAATAGTGGTACAAACTTAGCGTAGTACGTCAACAGTTTCGAAATAACAGTTATAAAAATGGAACTCTAATAGAAAACGATTAAATGTTTGAATTAACTTACTTTGACGGATCGGTATGTGACCCATTGGTATCAATAATTTACTTTTAGTCCATATGGTCCATACGATAACGGCGTAGCAGGCGCTGATTATTAATGCCGGTATAACGAACAAAACCAAAGCAACAAGGGTCATGTATACCTTCCATTGCCATTGCAATAAGTCTATCCAACATTGGGGAATATCTGAAGCACGCAATTCCTAATTAGCGAAGAAAATATTTCGTTCTTGCAAGTTAAATTATTGATTTTTTAATGTTGTAAACTCTAGGAGCCGTTTGACATTTCTTGCTTTCTTACTTGACATAACGCGAGTCACTTGTCATTGCATCATGTAACGTCAAACATATTCCTAACCTCAAATTTTATTTTATGAAATTAAAATAACAAAATCAGATTTTTTGCAGCAAGCGCTCGATAAATGTGATAATATTGCGAGTGATAGAATAAATTGCGCATGTTTTTGATCAAGAATTATTGCGTTTTGCATTGCATCGTATTGCTACATGTTAAACGGCCTTGACAATCCTATATAATCCGGTCAGATTAGACAATCGAAGTTACATAAATTTCCATCAAGCTGAAAATCAATAAAATTGTTTAAAATACGATCTAACATAGAATTTGAATGTTCCCCATCGATTCCGTGTATGAAAAAAAAATTATTCAAGGTCAAAGGTCAAAAAATTGAGTTTTTCGCGATTATTAGCGAAACGATGCGGTTTATCATAAAAATACCTTACACAAAAAATGTATATCATAAAATTATCTACAACAAACGTATCAACACTTTTTTTTCTACGAGCCACCGTTTCTGAGATATAGTGATTCAAAAATACAACTCAATATATTTTCAGCAGTAAACTTTTCTTACAACATTGAAATGAACCGAGACTTGTATTTATAAGAAATTATCAATCGTCGAAGATATTGCTAAATTTCGATGATGTTATAGCCATTAAATACGACAGTAAATATTAAACATTATAACTTTTACAACTTTTTGAATTTGAAGTCTTATATCTCAGAAACGGTGGCTCGTAGAAAAAATTGTATTGGTACATTTTTTGTAGATAATTTTATGATTTACAATTTTCGTCTGAGGTATTTTTATAAAAAAACTCACCGTTTTGCTGATAACCGCGAAAAACTCATTTTTTTAACCTTTGACCTTGAATAAAAAATTTTTCCATACACGGAAACGATCAAATTTTATTTTCAAATGTATTTTAAACAATTTCACCGATTTTCATTTGGACGGGAATAATTTATGTAGTTTCACTCTTATTTTTTGATCTAATTTGACCGGACTAATAGTACGTCGAGAAATACGTAGAACGGATATTGCGACGTTGCCAGTGGAGTTATTGAAAAATGAAACAAATTTATTTTAACATATTTTTAATATAAAACTAGGATAAATGTGTAAAATTGTCCGTACGACAAAAAGGAAATCGTAAAAATATGAAATTGGTATCTACGAGTGAAGTTGCAATCCCGTATGATATATAAAGGACGACATAAATATTGATATCCTGCTGAATAAGAAGAGCTGGAGGCAAGAAAGGCGGATTATGTGGGTTAGCCATATATCCAGTTGCAATCAGAATCAAATGTGAAATATTTCCGATTTATCACTACTTTTAAAACACTTTTTTTTTACATGGAAATGTAGTCGTAAAACATTAATGTATTAGACGATTTATCTACGTGTTTTGTACGAGAAAAAATATTAGATTTTCGTAATTTTCGATGTTCGTAATAATTTTTCTAAAGTACATGCTCGGAAAACTAGTTCAAGACTTGTAGTATCAATTCCGGAACGTATCATAATAAAAATAAACTACCCCGAAGTGCACTCGAAAGAATTTACTGTTCAATTCACCGAATAGAAGAAATTAAATCATTCTACACCGAGAAAAACGATATTTTAAAAATACGAATTTGGTATTTACCTTCTATTGGTTTTTCCTCGAAAAGGAATATCGTCGGAAGCGAGAATAGTATACTAACCATCCAAGCTAGTACTACTAACATTCTGGCTCGTTTCCCTAAACGAAAAACATAAAAATCATAAAATATGATGCGATTAGAGGTAAAAGTTTTACTCACAACTTCCGGAGAAGTTCATGGGGTGAGTTATGGCGTCGTATCTATCGATTGAAAGGGCGACAAGCACATACGTTGATGAATAAGTTACTACGGCTTGTAAAAACCTGATGAGTTTACACAAAACGTTTCCGGCGTGCCACGCAACTGTTATCCTCCAAGCTATGTCCGTCGAAACGTTAATTAGACCTACTGATAAATCTAAAAAAACAAAAATTACATGCGTCCGTACCAAAATACATCACTACCAATTTCCAAATTTCGAAAAAAAAGTGAAGGAATAACCGCAAATATGCCCCCCCCCCGTTCTTTGATATTCAATCTGTTTCTTTTTCCGTTGAAAAGTGTGTAACTAAAACTATTTTCGACGAGATATGACGAAATCAGAAGCTTCACCATCGAAAACAAATAAATTCAATTCGATCTGTTTCTTTTTCCGTTGAAAATTGTGTAACTAAAACTATTTTCGACGAGATATGACGAAATCAGAAGCTTCACCATCGAAAACAAATAAATTCAATTCGATCTGTTTCTTTTTCCGTTGAAAATTGTGTAACTAAAACTATTTTCGACGAGATATGACGAAATCAGAAGCTTCACCATCGAAAACAAATAAATTCAATTCGATCTGTTTCTTTTTCCGTTGAAAATTGTGTAACTAAAACTATTTTCGACGAGATATGACGAAATCAGAAGCTTCACCATCGAAAACAAATAAATTCAATTCGATCTGTTTCTTTTTCCGTTGAAAATTGTGTAACTAAAACTATTTTCGACGAGATATGACGAAATCAGAAGCTTCACCATCGAAAACAAATAAATTCAATTCGATCTGTTTCTTTTTCCGTTGAAAAGTGTGTAACTAAAACTATTTTCGACGAGATATGACGAAATCAGAAGCTTCACCATCGAAAACAAATAAATTCAATTCGATCTGTTTCTTTTTCCGTTGAAAAGTGTGTAACTAAAACTATTTTCGACGAGATATGACGAAATCAGAAGCTTCACCATCGAAAACAAATAAATTCAATTCGATCTGTTTCTTTTTCCGTTGAAAAGTGTGTAACTAAAGCTATTTTCGACGAGATATGACGAAATCAGAAGCTTCACCATCGAAAACAAATAAATTCAATTCGATCTGTTTCTTTTTCCGTTGAAAATTGTGTAACTAAAACTATTTTCGACGAGATATGACGAAATCAGAAGCTTCACCATCGAAAACAAATAAATTCAATTCGATCTGTTTCTTTTTCCGTTGAAAAGTGTGTAACTAAAACTATTTTCGACGAGATATGACGAAATCAGAAGCTTCACCATCGAAAACAAATAAATTCAATTCGATCTGTTTCTTTTTCCGTTGAAAAGTGTGTAACTAAAACTATTTTCGACGAGATATGACGAAATCAGAAGCTTCACCATCGAAAACAAATAAATTCAATTCGATCTGTTTCTTTTTCCGTTGAAAATTGTGTAACTAAAACTATTTTCGACGAGATATGACGAAATCAGAAGCTTCACCATCGAAAACAAATAAATTCAATTCGATCTGTTTCTTTTTCCGTTGAAAATTGTGTAACTAAAACTATTTTCGACGAGATATGACGAAATCAGAAGCTTCACCATCGAAAACAAATAAATTCAATTCGATCTGTTTCTTTTTCCGTTGAAAAGTGTGTAACTAAAACTATTTTCGACGAGATATGACGAAATCAGAAGCTTCACCATCGAAAACAAATAAATTCAATTCGATCTGTTCCTTTTTCCGTTGAAAATTGTGTAACTAAAACTATTTTCGACGAGATATGACGAAATCAGAAGCTTCACCATCGAAAACAAATAAATTCAATTCGATCTGTTTCTTTTTCCGTTGAAAATTGTGTAACTAAAACTATTTTCGACGAGATATGACGAAATCAGAAGCTTCACCATCGAAAACAAATAAATTCAATTCGATCTGTTTCTTTTTCCGTTGAAAATTGTGTAACTAAAACTATTTTCGACGAGATATGACGAAATCAGAAGCTTCACCATCGAAAACAAATAAATTCAATTCGATCTGTTTCTTTTTCCGTTGAAAAGTGTGTAACTAAAACTATTTTCGACGAGATATGACGAAATCAGAAGCTTCACCATCGAAAACAAATAAATTCAATTCGATCTGTTCCTTTTTCCGTTGAAAATTGTGTAACTAAAACTATTTTCGACGAGATATGACGAAATCAGAAGCTTCACCATCGAAAACAAATAAATTCAATTCGATCTGTTTCTTTTTTCGTTGAAAAGTGTGTAACTAAAACTATTTTCGACGAGATATGACGAAATCAGAAGCTTCACCATCGAAAACAAATAAATTCAATTCGATCTGTTTCTTTTTCCGTTGAAAATTGTGTAACTAAAACTATTTTCGACGAGATATGACGAAATCAGAAGCTTCACCATCGAAAACAAATAAATTCAATTCGATCTGTTTCTTTTTCCGTTGAAAAGTGTGTAACTAAAACTATTTTCGACGAGATATGACGAAATCAGAAGCTTCACCATCGAAAACAAATAAATTCAATTCGATCTGTTTCTTTTTCCGTTGAAAATTGTGTAACTAAAACTATTTTCGACGAGATATGACGAAATCAGAAGCTTCACCATCGAAAACAAATAAATTCAATTCGATCTGTTTCTTTTTCCGTTGAAAATTGTGTAACTAAAACTATTTTCGACGAGATATGACGAAATCAGAAGCTTCACCATCGAAAACAAATAAATTCAATTCGATCTGTTTCTTTTTCCGTTGAAAAGTGTGTAACTAAAACTATTTTCGACGAGATATGACGAAATCAGAAGCTTCACCATCGAAAACAAATAAATTCAATTCGATCTGTTTCTTTTTTCGTTGAAAAGTGTGTAACTAAAACTATTTTCGACGAGATATGACGAAATCAGAAGCTTCACCATCGAAAACAAATTTCCATGCATCCCCGATTACAATTTGGAGCCCCCATTTTTATCACGTCCAACGTAGATCCCCCTTAGAATCTCCCCTGGACCCCTTTTGGAATCACGTGTCTATAAAATTTGAAATATTTTTACGAAAACAAATGGGAATTTTTACATTTGATGAAGAACTGCATTGAGTATTGGTTGAAAAATTTAATATTTCGATTTGAATAATTTCGGTTTAGTCTTTATCGATATGATAAAAGCTTTCGACGTAATTTGACGTTGTAGCTTTAATGAAACTCTTTATACAGGCAACAAACAAAACATTCTAAAATTTTATCACGAAATCGTTTTTTTATGTGTGTATTCGAGCCAATAACTTTTTTTGTTTTTTTATTGCTCTAACATAACCTCAAAACTGATTCAGGGTTTTCAATTTCCAGCTGAGGAGATCTAAGGAATAATATTTTCCAAAAAAAAAAAACACAATTCGATATTTCGTTTTTATTCTGTAAGCCACGTGAAAACGAAAAAGTTTTCTTGTGATAATAGACAAAATTTCGAAATTTTGAATTACTTTAATTATTAAAAAATTTTTTCAGTAAATGTGCTGAGTAATTTAGATAATAGTCTCTGATAGATATAATGTGTAAATAGCTTTCTTTTCACCTTTGACATTTAGCTGTCGGTGCTGATATAGTTTTCGAAATATTTCATGTTTCGAGTTACTGACATAAAGATGTAAGTATTAAAATTCAAATACTTTTAGTTTTTTTTTTTAATTTCGTAGCGTTAATATCAAAATTTTCATTAAAATTTGCTCTCTGTTATGATTTTTAAAATAAAATCTTTCTTATTAAGCAAAAAAAAATGGATATCAGTGCTGCCTCATAAACCTTTCCATACGTTTTTTCCATTGTGCTGGAAGTCTTCTTTGGTGAGCGGGTTCCGTCGACTCACGAGTTTCAAAGCAGATCTTTTTCTAACCTTTCGGTCATTGTCAAATGTGTTATACCTCGTGTAAAATTTGCACGCACAATTTGATTGATTTTGGTCACTGTTTTTGGAGTTGAAACAATTTCAGAACGACCTGGGCGTTGGTCATCTCCAGTGGTCTCACTAAAGCGCCGACGCGACTCAAAAACACGCGTACGAGATAGAGAATTGTCCCCATATGCCTCTTGAGACAATTTATAGCATTCGGTCGGAGTTTTTTTTTTTAATTTAACGAGAAATTTGATAATTCACTTCTAGTGCAGGCCAGTTTGGACCTCGATGAATCCAGGACGTGTTATTTGACGTCAAGTTTGTCAAATTAGAATTTTTTATACAATCCAGAGAAAAATAGATGGGGATGTAATTATTTTATAAGAATATTTCGACTATAACGTTTTGGAAAAAAAAAACTGCGTGCATTTTCTTTGTTGTACCGTCGTTTTCGAACTTGAGACATTCATAATTTATTTTCCTAATCATAGCCTTTGACATTGTTGATAAAGTATGTTCTAAATATAATTGTCTAATACCGACTCGACTTTGATAAATGACTAACTTTTAATTCATCACGTATTTTTTTTATATTTATTCCTTTGTTTGTTAATTTAATCCAGGTTATTAAAATTCGACTGCCTCTCTTAGATACCCTACAAAAACCATCTTCAATATCTATTGTTCCATTTCGTGCAGACAGACATAAACTAATTTTGTATTTAAATTGACATTGTTTGGAATTTCCAGCGTTATTAATGGCCAATCGTCGTCTACGTACTCGGTTTATTCAATCCGAACTTATAATTAAAGAGATTAGAACAAAAAAAAATGTGTAACGTGTATTAAAGAAATTTATCTACTAGTTAACGAACGGTTCTATTTTCTACTAGTTAACGAACGGTTTTATTTTAGGTGAGACATTTATCTACTAGTTAACTAGTTAACGAACGGTTTTATTTTCTACTAGTTAACGAACGGTTTTATTTTCTACAAGTTAACGAACGGTTTTATTTTCTACAAGTTAACGAACGTTTTTATTTTCTACTAGTTAACGAACGGTTTTATTTTCTACAAGTTAACGAACGGTTTTATTTTCTACTAGTTAACGAACGGTTTTATTTTCTACAAGTTAACGAACGTTTTTATTTTCTACTAGTTAACGAACGGTTTTATTTTCTACTAGTTAACGAACGGTTTTATTTTGTACCAGTTAACGAACGGTTTTATTTTGTACTAGTTAACGAACGGTTTTATTTTAGGTTAGACATTTATCTACTAGTTAACGAACGGTTTTATTTTCTACTAGTTAACGAACGGTTTTATTTTCTACTAGTTAACGAACGGTTTTATTTTCTACTAGTTAACGAACGGTTTTATTTTCTACAAGTTAACGAACGTTTTTATTTTCTACTAGTTAACGAACGGTTTTATTTTCTACTAGTTAACGAACGGTTTTATTTTCTACTAGTTAACGAACGGTTTTATTTTCTACAAGTTAACGAACGGTTTTATTTTCTACAAGTTAACGAACGTTTTTATTTTCTACTAGTTAACGAACGGTTTTATTTTCTACAAGTTAACGAACGGTTTTATTTTCTACTAGTTAACGAACGGTTTTATTTTCTACTAGTTAACGAACGGTTTTATTTTCTACTAGTTAACGAACGGTTTTATTTTCTACTAGTTAACGAACGGTTTTATTTTCTACTAGTTAACGAACGGTTTTATTTTCTACTAGTTAACGAACGGTTTTATTTTAGGTTAGACATTTATCTACTAGTTAACGAACGGTTTTATTTTCTACTAGTTAACGAACGGTTTTATTTTCTACTAGTTAACGAACGGTTTTATTTTAGGTTAGACATTTATCTACTAGTTAACGAACGGTTTTATTTTCTACTAGTTAACGAACGGTTTTATTTTCTACTAGTTAACGAACGGTTTTATTTTCTACTAGTTAACGAACGGTTTTATTTTCTACTAGTTAACGAACGGTTTTATTTTCTACTAGTTAACGAACGGTTTTATTTTAGGTTAGACATTTATCTACTAGTTAACGAACGGTTTTATTTTCTACTAGTTAACGAACGGTTTTATTTTCTACTAGTTAACGAACGGTTTTATTTTCTACTAGTTAACGAACGGTTTTATTTTCTACTAGTTAACGAACGGTTTTATTTTCTACTAGTTAACGAACGGTTTTATTTTCTACTAGTTAACGAACGGTTTTATTTTCTACTAGTTAACGAACGGTTTTATTTTCTACTAGTTAACGAACGGTTTTATTTTCTACTAGTTAACGAACGGTTTTATTTTCTACTAGTTAACGAACGGTTTTATTTTCTACTAGTTAACGAACGGTTTTATTTTCTACTAGTTAACGAACGGTTTTATTTTCTACTAGTTAACGAACGGTTTTATTTTAGGTTAGACATTTATCTACTAGTTAACGAACGGTTTTATTTTCTACTAGTTAACGAACGGTTTTATTTTCTACTAGTTAACGAACGTTTTTATTTTCTACTAGTTAACGAACGGTTTTATTTTCTACTAGTTAACGAACGGTTTTATTTTAGGTTAGACATTTATCTACTAGTTAACGAACGGTTTTATTTTCTACTAGTTAACGAACGGTTTTATTTTCTACTAGTTAACGAACGGTTTTATTTTAGGTTAGACATTTATCTACTAGTTAACGAACGGTTTTATTTTAGGTTAGACATTTATCTACTAGTTAACGAACGGTTTTATTTTCTACTAGTTAACGAACGGTTTTATTTTCTACTAGTTAACGAACGGTTTTATTTTCTACTAGTTAACGAACGGTTTTATTTTCTACTAGTTAACGAACGGTTTTATTTTAGGTTAGACATTTATCTACTAGTTAACGAACGGTTTTATTTTCTACTAGTTAACGAACGGTTTTATTTTCTACTAGTTAACGAACGGTTTTATTTTCTACTAGTTAACGAACGGTTTTATTTTCTACTAGTTAACGAACGGTTTTATTTTCTACTAGTTAACGAACGGTTTTATTTTCTACTAGTTAACGAACGGTTTTATTTTCTACTAGTTAACGAACGGTTTTATTTTCTACTAGTTAACGAACGGTTTTATTTTCTACTAGTTAACGAACGGTTTTATTTTAGGTTAGACATTTATCTACTAGTTAACGAACGGTTTTATTTTCTACTAGTTAACGAACGGTTTTATTTTCTACTAGTTAACGAACGGTTTTATTTTAGGTTAGACATTTATCTACTAGTTAACGAACGGTTTTATTTTCTACTAGTTAACGAACGTTTTTATTTTCTACTAGTTAACGAACGGTTTTATTTTCTACAAGTTAACGAACGTTTTTATTTTCTACTAGTTAACGAACGGTTTTATTTCAGGTTAGTTTTATTGATACCGATATGGATTCTAATTCTCGATACTCAAATAGCAACGGGGAAAATCATCGAAAGAAATAATTTACGATGCGAAAACGATAACGTCGAAAAATTCTCGAGCATATTTCATGTCGGTAAAGAATTGATTTGCCACGATTTAACAATAACAAAATACGATGTTATAGAGAGAAAATCGTGGAAAAAAGAAGACGACAAATACGTCGTACAATTCGCTTCGGTTAACGGATCGTTTCATAGGAAATTGATAATCAATTATCCTTCCGTTAATACTATTTTCGTTTATAACAGTACTATTAGAGATTTTTCATTGCCGTTCAGAAAATGTGGCATACTGTTAATAATCGAATCGAATTTACCGATAATAACAAGCGATTTTTTCGTCGAAGCTTCCGGATTACGTCACTTGGGTTTTTATTCGAATCCCGATGTTGAATTCGAGGAAGGCTGTTTTTCGGATTTACGTCATTTACGAAATTTAACGCTTTTCAACGAATCGTTTCCCATACTCAAAAACAATTTTCTAGAAGGTCTAGTTAAATTAAAAAGATTAGCCATTGTTAATTCCCAATTAGAAAAAATCGACAACGACGCTTTTATATATAATCACGATTTACACGAAATCATTCTAGATGATAATCCCATGGAGGAATTCGTCGCCAATTTATCTATATTACATCATTTGAGAACCGTTTCCTTATTGAATACGAAATTGAAAAAACTCGATTTACCGATTTTCTTTCCCGTTTATCATTTGCATACTTTGGCTTTACCTAATTCCGTTTGGTCCGGTATATCGGTTGTACGATTGGCGGAAGCTTTTCCCCGATTGAGAACGGCCGTGTTTAACGAAGAAGAAAAAGGAAATGACGTTTTAAATACGTTGATGGACGATTTCGAATCGTCCGGACTACAAATTCGTAAAGTTAAAGATCCCAAAGAAATTAACACCTTCATGTATGACATCGCTAGCTAATAAATTTTTTTTTTATATTATTTACGTTGTTAATTAAGTAATAAATTGATTATTTTGAATGTTGTTTATATTTATTTAACTTTATTTACACCTGTTTGACGATTCGACTTTTCTTTAGGTCCTTGTCAAAGTATGATACCGACACTAACAATTCGCGTATTATTAATTTTGATATTTTGTTATATTGATCGATATAAATACGTAAATTGTTAATGTCAATATCGAATTTTGATAAAGATTTGTCATTTTTCATTTCTAAACCGCCCTTAAAATATTAAATAAAATTTGAGGTTAAGAAATTATTTATTCTGGAAACATTGATGCATTATTTAAATATTTTTTTATTAATGCGACTTACTGTTCTTGATTTTAGGTCTTTTCTGTTTTAAAATTAGTTTTTTTAACAATTTTTTCGTTTCTATATTTGTTTAGGTCCTTGTCAGAGTATGATATTGAATCGAACTAAAACTCTGTTCTAATAAGAAAAATTAATATTACCTTACATCTTAAATATGCAGCAGTACTTAATAATACGCGAATTGTCAGTGTCGGTATCATACTTTGACAAGGACCTAAACAAATATAGAAACGAAAAAATTGTTAAAAAAACTAATTTTAAAACAGAAAAGACCTAAAATGAAGAACATTAGGATGCATTAATAAAAAAATATCTAAATAACGCATCAAGGTTTCCACAATAAATAATATCATAACCTCAAATTTTATTTAATATTTTAAGGGCGGTTTAGAAATGAAAAATAACAAAGCTGGGTAAAGTAAAAATGGAAAAATGGTCAAAAAAGAGCACCTAGGCGATGTTGGGCCAAAATTTGGCCAGATAGAACATCAGTTTACCTGGTTTATTTTTGAGGACAGATGAAGAAAAATTTGGAAAACTCTTAAAGAAAATAAAACATAAGATCCAAGCGACACAGATTTTTCGTTTAAGAAGACGATTAAAAGGGAAATTCCACAGATATTTTCCACCCAAAAAAGAATAGTTTTCCTTCAAACATTTTCCAATGTTTAATATGTCGAAATGATTATTTAGTTTTGCATAAAAAGTTTAAGTAATAAAGCACTACAGCGAATGCTTCGGCGTGGCCACAAAAACCCAGAATTACCATTGATTTTTTATGTAAAAAGCACGAGGATAAACCATTTTACGAGGATTGTTCCAGAAGTACTCGACCCAACAATAAAAAATGCGGCAGACATTTTCTCATGTCATCCAGAACTGTTTTATGGACTTGCTTGTCATCGTAGGTGGTACGGTCTCGTCTAAACTATACTACACAATATTTTACAGTTAATAACGAAGAAGAAGTCTCACTAAGAGTTCAGTTCATATTGATTGAGCTGAAATCTTTCGAATAAAAGTAGCCACGACTAATTTTTTGTTTACGACAACATGGCGACTTCAAACTCGAAACATACGCTGTATAGATCTAATACAAGCCATTACCGCCATCTCTAGATCAGGTTTGATACTTCTGGAACCATCCTCGTACACTCGAGTAGTACGAGTGGTGTTCGACGTGTCATAATTTTGTTATTATCCACCAACTTTAAATTTTCATGAAATTTAACTTCGACATTCGTCATAACAACGACCAAATGACATTCTCCCCGTATATAGGACGTCCCGTTTAATCCCGAACTATATATACGTGTCAAATACGCCAACTAAAAGGCAATAAAATTGAAACAAACAAAAACACTTACCAGCGATCGCCAATTGTCTGATAAAGAAATTCATCCGAGATTTCCGACTTTTGCTAACTAGAAGCGCTATGAGAACGGCGGAATTTCCGAGAACAATCATAGTAAAAAGGACCCAAAGTATCGTGAATTGTTCAGCCTGTAAAAAAAAAAAAAATTTCGATCTATTCACTGTCGCATTATTCCGAATTATTCATAGTCTCGTCGAAATTTATTCACCAACTCTATAAACGGAAAACGAATGTCTTCGTAACGTCATTAGGCGTACTATCAGGCTCAAGTGTTTGAATCCAACAAATATCTGCGCTAGATAATCAACGAAATCGTTGTCTAAAGTTCCTTTCATACATCAGCGGTATTCCGGATCGTGTGGCGCACCCTAACACGGTACCGGATCGTGCGAGATACACTTAACGTAATTCCGGATCGTGTGAGATACCCTTAACATGATTCCGGATCGTGTGACATACCCTTCATTATTCCGGATCGTGTGAGATACCCTTAACAAGAAACCGGATCGTGTGAAATACCCTTAACGTAGTTCCGGATCGTGTGAGATACCCTTAACGTAGTTCCGAATCGTGTGACATACCCTTCATTATTCCGGATCGTGTGAGATACCCTTAACATGATTCCGGATCGTGTGACATACCCTTCATTATTCCGGATCGTGTGAGATACACTTAACGTAGTTCCGGATCGTGTGAAATACCCTTAACGTAGTTCCGGATCGTGTGAGATACCCTTAACATGATTCCGGATCGTGTGACATACCTTTCTTTATTCCGGATCGTATGAGATACCCTTAACATGATTCCGGATCGTGTGACATACCCTTCATTATTCCGGATCGTGTGAGATACACTTCATTATTCCGGATCGTGTGAGATACCCTTAACATGATTCCGGATCGTGTGACATACCCTTCATTATTCCGGATCGTGTGAGATACACTTAACGTAGTTCCGGATCGTGTGAGATACCTTTAACACGGTACCAGATCGTGTGAGATACCCTTGAACATGAAAATGACGTTTTCGTCCATATAAACGTGGCGAATTATCGATTTTGATTTCGCGGACGCCACTGACGAAAGTCGACGTTCTCTCGTTGTCTGCGTTTTCATTTAATTTGCGTATGCGGTCGAGGTACCGACCTTTTCTTTTACTGAACTCTTCCCTTTTATCAACCCTTTTCCGTATATCGCGTTCGATGAAAACGCGAGCTATGAAAAAAATAAAACAAAAAATAAAAACAGATTATGTACATCAACTGATTTTTTTTTTTTTTTCATTTCAAGTTGTTTGTCCGACGTAATTTTTTTAATTTCGAGATTTTCGTATATTGAATAATCACTGATCACACCGGATTGTTATAATTACAAATTATTATATACAGGGTGTTTGTAAACGTACGTTTGGAACGGAACCAATCGATATTTTCCGAACAAACGAATATTTTTATTCTAATTTCAGTTGAAATTGTGTTTTTTTCTTATTGTTTAGTAACATCGAATGACTTCCTTCTATAAGAACGACGTAAATTATTCGAAATCAATTAAACTACGATCCGATGAACGTTATTACAAAGAAAATTGTTTCCGCCGATTCGTAATTGGAAATTCTTAGATGAAAACAACGTTTCGACGTTGGATGAAAACTAACTGTCTATTATATAAAATTTATTTCCTTTCAATTGGATATTTTCATTTTCGGAGGAGACGGAATCATCAAAGAAAATCTAAATAATGACCAACAAGTCCCGGGACGTTGCATCGATGAAGTTTAGCTCTGAGGAAAACTTGGTATAGGGACGGGGGAAAGAAAAACAACGGACGCACTGGATTCGGAGCACCAAGTGGAAAACTATGCAATCGAAGAATGCCTTCAGAAAGGAATAAATCGAGCAGCTAGTTAGAGGTCTTAAATTAAACGTTGAATGTAGAAGCTGGAGCAGAACTTTTCCGAGGCATCAGCTACAGAAAACAATGAGAGAAGCTCTGAAAAAGAAGGTAGATACGAGGAAAACGAATTATTGGAACGACCAACAGAAACTGACTCTTCTGGGAAACTGTAACCAGAGAAGATCTGCTGAACAAGTTTTATCTGGTACTATCGGCTAAAGGAACGTTAGATCTAGCTGGTGAGTTTGAAATAGAAGACGGAGATCTGTGGCAATTGAAGAAATCCCAAATCGACGGATCGGGATTGGATTTTCCAGGATTGCCGCAAGACACAATGAATCCTTTGGGTCGCAGTGTATACCACAAATAGGATTTCCCATCCGAATTCTTTAATGCAGCGCCGATTTATTCGAAATTTCGTCAGATGATAGGTATTTTCCACCCCTTTTCGGGGTTCCAAGAATTTTTTATCCAAAATAACCCCAGAAAGATCGGTAAATTTGAAGTAAAAGATGTTATATCAAGTTTTTTCGCCAGATCAATAGATTTTGAGTTATTCGCAATTGAAAATTACGATATTTTCCTGTATTATATTCATAAGAAGGGTAGTTTTTAAAGATTTTTAAGGGTTGAATAACGAAAATCGATAACCAATTGAATTTTATCAAAATGCCACGAATTTTTCAAAATAAAAATGAAACTGCGATGTTTTGAATCGTTTAAAAGACTTTTTCCTTTATTATTTTCATTAAAAGGGTAGTTTTTAAGGATTTTTAAGGGTTGAATAACGAAAATCGATAACCAATTGAATTTTATCAAAATGCCACGAATTTTTCAAAATAAAAATGAAACTGCGATGTTTTGAATCGTTTAAAAGACTTTTTCCTTTATTATTTTCATTAGAAGGGTAGTTTTTAAGGATTTTTAAGGGTTGAATAACGAAAATCGATAACCAATTGAATTTTATCAAAATGCCACGAATTTTTCAAAATAAAAATGAAACTGCGATGTTTTGAATCGTTTAAAAGACTTTTTCCTTTATTATTTTCATTAGAAGGGTAGTTTTTGAGGATTTTTAAGGGTTGAATAACGAAAATCGATAACCAATTGAATTTTATCAAAATGCCACGAATTTTTCAAAATAAAAATGAAACTGCGATGTTTTGAATCGTTTAAAAGACTTTTTCCTCTATTATTTTCATTAGAAGGGTAGTTTTTAAGGATTTTTAAGGGTTGAATAACGAAAATCGATAACCAATTGAATTTTATCAAAATGCCACGAATTTTTCAAAATAAAAATGAAACTGCGATGTTTTGAATCGTTTAAAAGACTTTTTCCTTTATTATTTTCATTAGAAGGGTAGTTTTAAACGATTTTTAAGGGTTGTTACTTCAAAATATATAAATTCCCTATTATACAATATGTTAAGATATCTATGCTGCATAAACGAAAAACATTTGAATTGAAAAAAAACCATGAAAAACTATTAGATTGGTATTTTTCGATAAGGGTTAGTTTTCATCCCTTAAAAACAATTTGTACACCTCGCGACCACGTAGATCTTGATATAGAAGGTAATACGAGTTCAATTCTAAATTTTCATGAAAATCGAGGCAGCATTAAATCTTGGAGTAAACATAAATTGAAATATGACATTTGGAATTTTCTATTATCGTATTAAATAAGGAAAAACAAATAAAAAGAGAAAATTTTCGTCGAGAATAACTTATTTGTTTCGAGGTATGTTGTGGAAACTTTTGAATATAAAAGAGACTCCTAAATCAGAAAAGAAACAAGACAAAGAAATAAATGGATAAGCTAGCGATTTTACGACCACTTTCGTGGAAAATATTTCGAGACAAACATTGTTAAATGTCTTTTAGATGTTTATATTCCCGAAACTTGTTTATACAGTACAAAACAGATGAAAACACCCTTTCAATTTTCACACAGGCTTCTACTAAGAATTCAAAATTCACTATATATACGATGCGATCAAATTTCACTACCTATGTACCTAAATAAAATTCTACAAAAATTTAGAAACAAAAACGAAATTTTTTTAGAAGAAATACTGTAAATAAACCGCCTGTTATAATGAAAAAATAGAAGAATTGCGCCGCGCGAATTCGCCGAGTTTTAAAATTACATTTTAGATGGACAGGGCCGGAGTAAGGACACATTTTGGTGTTACGAGCGTCGAATCTCGAAAGTTTTTCCTTTTAACTAAAATTTAATGGAAACGATGGGGTATTTAATGTTAATTTTACGTCTCGAATGTTCTACAAGGCGGAAGTCGATTTTCATTTGCATTTTATTATTACGATCCCCGAATATCGGGAAATTAAAGCACGTAAAAGCGAACGATTTCATTTTCCGAAAAGTGTTTGTTTTATGCTAAAATGAAAAGCTTTCCGTTATGAAAATTGATATACCGATCCGACTTTAGACTTCGCCGTCTAAAATGATAAATTTCTAAGGAATCCCGACAAATAATAAAACTAAATCAAGATTTTATATCCCGTCGAAAAAAAAAAAAAAAAAGACTTAGTAGTGAGTTTTTGTTATCTATTCCGTTGGCAATTTAACCAAGACACTTTACGACGGATTCTACTTACTTCAAAAAATGTCAACTCTAATCCGATCCGTCTCCGCAGTCACGCCCCGCAAAAATCAAGACATACAACATAAACAGAGGCGTTACACCAAATTTTTTCAAATTCGAAATAATAATAACGAAAAAAACATTATTCGCAGTTGAATGCTGCATCAAAATTTTCTCGTAGAGTCAAATTACGTCACCATTATAATATTTGACGTTTGACATTTGACAGAAGCGTTCGTGAAAGTCAATTTCGACGGTGCGAGTTCTCGCACGTCAATTCAAACAAAAACGTTTTCGAATACAATCGAAACGTCGAATTGATCGATTATACGGCGTACAGTTATTTTTTGGTACTTCGTATTGTCGTAAATCAAAAATTAATCAACACTTGAAGTTGATGCGTTCAAATTACGCGTTTTACCTCAAAAGTTTAATGATTTTTTTTGAAAAATGTTTTCCGTTAACCTCGCTAAAACTGGAGAACGGCTGGACCGATTTGGTCTTGAATTATTTACGTAAAAGTTTAAAAAGTTAATAAATATAAAAATGTTCGGAATTGAATAGAAAAAAATCTGTTTTTCCTCGATGTTTTATCACAAATTAAATTTCTGAACGCAATTGTATAATTTGACATTTAACTAATACGTCGACCCATCCTTTGACATTTGACAGAAGCGTTCGTGAAAGTCAATTTCGACGGTGCGAGTTCTCGCACGTCAATTCAAACAAAAACGTTTTCGAATACAATCGAAACGTCGAATTGATCGATTATACGGCGTACAGTTATTTTTTGGTACTTCGTATTGTCGTAAATCAAAAATTAATCAACACTTGAAGTTGATGCGTTCAAATTACGCGTTTTACCTCAAAAGTTTAATGATTTTTTTTGAAAAATGTTTTCCGTTAACCTCGCTAAAACTGGAGAACGGCTGGACCGATTTGGTCTTGAATTATTTACGTAAAAGTTTAAAAAGTTAATAAATATAAAAATGTTCGGAATTGAATAGAAAAAAATCTGTTTTTCCTCGATGTTTTATCACAAATTAAATTTCTGAACGCAATTGTATAATTTGACATTTAACTAATACGTCGACCCATCCTTTGACATTTGACAGAAGCGTTCGTGAAAGTCAATTTCGACGGTGCGAGTTCTCGCACGTCAATTCAAACAAAAACGTTTTCGAATACAATCGAAACGTCGAATTGATCGATTATACGGCGTACAGTTATTTTTTGGTACTTCGTATTGTCGTAAATCAAAAATTAATCAACACTTGAAGTTGATGCGTTCAAATTACGCGTTTTACCTCAAAAGTTTAATGATTTTTTTTGAAAAATGTTTTCCGTTAATCTCGCTAAAACTGGAGAACGGCTGGACCGATTTGGTCTTGAATTATTTACGTAAAAGTTTAAAAAGTTAATAAATATAAAAATGTTCGGAATTGAATAGAAAAAAATCTGTTTTTCCTCGATGTTTTATCACAAATTAAATTTCTGAACGCAATTGTATAATTTGACATTTAACTAATACGTCGACCCATCCTTTGACATTTGACAGAAGCGTTCGTGAAAGTCAATTTCGACGGTGCGAGTTCTCGCACGTCAATTCAAACAAAAACGTTTTCGAATACAATCGAAACGTCGAATTGATCGATTATACGGCGTACAGTTATTTTTTGGTACTTCGTATTGTCGTAAATCAAAAATTAATCAACACTTGAAGTTGATGCGTTCAAATTACGCGTTTTACCTCAAAAGTTTAATGATTTTTTTTGAAAAATGTTTTCCGTTAACCTCGCTAAAACTGGAGAACGGCTGGACCGATTTGGTCTTGAATTATTTACGTAAAAGTTTAAAAAGTTAATAAATATAAAAATGTTCGGAATTGAATAGAAAAAAATCTGTTTTTCCTCGATGTTTTATCACAAATTAAATTTCTGAAAGGAATTATATAATTTGACATTTAACTAATACGTCGACCCATCCTCTACGTCTTTTTTTATTAAGTTATATTCACTTTTTATTTGTTGGTTATTTGTCAAAGTGACATTTTATCGATAAGTGTCCGGTAGGTGCGTCTGGCGTTTGCGATAACAATAAATAAATCGCAAGGCCGATCGTCTTGGAGTTTTCCTCGTTTCGCGCGTCGGAAAACTTTAAATTGATAAAAACAGCGTAACAAAAATTGATAGAAAATAGAAATAGTCTTCATTTTCACATACAAGTTTCGAATCGAACGTCTGTTTAATTTACACTAAAGGGAATGAACCCGAAATCCTTGAATTTGATCCTAGTCGAGTGAACTTTGTCATAGAATTTGAATAATTGAATTTTCAAAGCCGAAACATTTCCAATTTCGATAGAACCGCCTCCTCTCCCAAAACTTGTAAATAAATAGAAGCTCGAATGATTTATGCAGTTATGAGACAGCTGTGTTTGTAGCAAACAAAAACGAATGTATTTCGAATAGTAAAATTCTAAACTAAATGAATCGTAAAACTTGTATAAATCGCCTTATTTTTGATGGGTTTTCCTTTTTACGAACACATTGTCGTACGGATCATCAACATTTGTCGTAGAAAACCTTTTAAGATCGTAAAAACTTTATTTTACCAAATTCGACAAGTTTTTTTTATTATTCTAATTCAAAAATACCACACGCCGCCCCCCTCTTCCCTATATCTTTCGAAAAAAGTTTAAGCACGTTCTTTTGCGCCACCCCTCGTATAATACAAATTAATATAATGGGTGTCCCAACACGAGTTAAAACTATCTGTATATATTACAAAATACTTATAGTAGAATCATGAAAATTTCTACGATTGGGTTTTCGGATACGATCTTTTTAACTAAAATATTTTCAAAGATGGCCGACTTCCGGTTATACCGGAAATCGAACGTAACTTTGTTATTTTAAATAAAACACCCTGTATATTGATACATTTTTCAAATCTACGTAAAATTTTAATATACTTTTATATAAAAACTTTTTTCGAAAAATGCATATTTTTTGAGTTATTAATTTTTTTGTAAAAAATTTTACCCTTATAAATTATTTTTTTACGACTACACCCTTCAAGATATGAAAATAGTTTCTGTTCGGTTGCGTTTAGCAAGGTCGGGCGTATTCGAATCTATGTTGAAAATTTTTCCATTGTATACAGGGTGTGTATAAAAAGTGTTCAAAGTTTAACTTCATAAATATGAATTTTCAAATAGAACCACCTAGTTTTTTATATATTAATACATTCGGGGGTAGGAAAGTATACAAGAATTTGCCTTATTTTTTACCCCTAAATGTATTAAAATAGAAAAAACCGGGTGGTTCTATTTAAAAAAATAAAAAATTTGATATATACGAAGTTAAATTTTGAACACTTTTTATACACACCATGTATAATTTGAAAAATTTTTCAACATACATTCAAATACATCTGATTTTGCTTAAAACAACTGAATAAAAACAATTTCCATATCTTCAAGGATATCTTCGTAAAAAAACAATTTCTAAGAGTAAAATTTTTTACAAAAAAATTAATATCTCAAAAAATATACATTTTTCGAAAAAAGTTTTCAGACAAAAGTGTACTATAATTTTACGTAGATTTCAAAAATTTATTAATATACAGGATGTTCCATATAAAAAAACAAAGATACAGTCGACTTCCGGTATAACCGGAAGTCGGCCATCTTTGAAAATATTTTAGTTAAAAAGATCGTATCCGAAAACTCACACGTAGAAATTATCATGATTCTACTACAACTATTTTGCCATATATACAGATAGTTTTAACTCGTCGTGGGACATCCTATATTTTAGTCCAGTGAACAATGGTAAAAATATTCAGAATTCCATCAAGACGCAAAGAAAACATCAAAATTTACTTTATACCAATTTTTGTAAAAGGTGAAACCTACCCATGTTGTCAAAATAAATATTAAAGCATTTACAATTTTGAAAAAACATATTTTCGTTATAACTTCCGTCATTTCGAGACCCAATACTCCAGTGAAACTATGAAAACGACGTATAAAACTAAACAGCATTTGAAAATCTGCGAAAGAAGAATTTTTAAAGGAAAATAGGCATGGAATTTACACACTTTTCAATGAGTCACCAATTCTAGATTATTTAGAACGAATGGACGAAGAAAAACTCTTGAAACTAGATGCGTGGAAGAGAGATAGACCAATAAAACGATGTAGGGAAACCCTAAGAGAGAAAAACATCCAGAACTAGAAAGAAAAATCTGATTGAAAGAACCAGACAGAAATTACTAGGCTATGGACCTAAATTATTTACATACGACCCTGTATATACGTAAAATTGAGTTAGTTTCAAAAAAATAATGAACATCCCTTGGTTGGGATGGAATTTACCCCAATAGTAAAATTTCAAGCGTTTCGATTTAAATCTGTTGTTCACTGGATTATTTGGTTTACCGTCAAAAAAAATCTTTTAAAATACGCGAGCAGTCAAACTGCAAAAAAACTTTGTCTCTCGAAGGAGTCGTTTCAGTATTCGTCGATTCTTTATAGAAAAAGAAATATCTAGATTATCAACTTAATCTTTCAGACTTTCGTATCGATTGTTTTTTTTTTTTTTCTATTATCGAGTACTAGAATAAGCGAAACCTTGTGCATTGTTAAATTGTACATGTTTGTAGAAAGTAACTTCAAAGAAACCTGAAATCGATTTTTTTATGAAATATGAAAAAGAAACTACGAGACGTAAAATTATTAACTATAGAATTTCTACAACGGATGATTGTGTATTAATTATTAGTTTTCATAAATTAATGTGGTTTAATTATTGTAAATACCACGATAGTGTCTGAGAAGAGCCTCCGGTTCAAATGATTACCCTATTATGACACAAACGCCAGTCTTGAATGAAATCAGACTCTCCTTGCAACGGTAATTGAATGAAAATTAATTTTCTTTGCGTCTATTTTATTTTCCCTCATTCTGCATCTCTCGAGTCGTTAGGAGACTTTTAGATACGCCAGGAGCCAGGATGCGTCAAAGACTTTATAAAATGAGCTTTCGGCATGGTATTCTAAATTTATTCTAACTCGTTTTATTTTCTCGCTTTTATCACCCACTCGCTACGGTTTTGTACAAGGAATTTTTATTTCAACATTATTTTCCTATATTTCAACAGTACAAATAACCATTCACCACGTATACGAAATCAATACAACACCATCACAATTTCATTCAATTAACACTTTTAATATCTCTAAACTTTGATTCAGACAGACAAAATTAAAAATTAAACTTAAAAAAATACATTGCATAAATCAAACTTAAATAACTTCATGTAAAATGTTTATCATATATATAAGAAGAAATCTGACAAGCATTTAACCTCATAAAGCACGTAAAAATCCCGTAAATATACTAACCTTAAATTCAAATAAATAAATAAATAAAAACATACCGTTACAAGTAAAATAAGACACACACTTTTAAATCTCGTTCACTTTAACTTTTTCATTGTTTATTTTATGATTTTTTTTGTTGCACAAATCCAAGAACAGTTAGACGTTTTTTTGTTCCCATGTATAACGAACATCGGAGCATCGTATGTAGCTGTCAAAAGTTTTGAGGAACGCGTTTAATAAAAAATTATTAGTTTGTGTAATTTTACAGTGAGAGTGTATAAAATTTATTAATTATTTAATAAAGGTGTGTACGATTGTGTATCGTTTATTTTAAAAACTAGTGAATAAACAAAATAATGTGGATTATTATCTAACGCATTGGTATCAAGGTTAGCAACAGATTTTTTTTTACACTTGTAGGTTATTTACAAATAAACACTATTATTTATGATATTGTTATAAATAATTGAATTTTACACCTTAAATATTCTACAATATTATAGAAATACCGTAGAGAAAACTTTCCTGTTACGTTATTAAATTATAAATTGAGAAATTGTGCAATGCATTGGATGATAAATTTCCCGCCTAAATGTCGAAATGTCGAACGAGGCGTAGACAACAAGCTATTGTATAAAATTCAATTGAAATTCTCACTAACAGGAAATACTGAAGTGAGGTAAATTAATAACGAGTAGATTTTCATGGAAAATTTAGTCAAAGGAAAATTCTCGGTTTGATATTTTGCATCTTTGCTAGGTATTATTGAAATCGACTTTTGTTGTTATGTCTCTTATGCAAACTCTGCGAAAAAAAATAGTACTAACTGTTTTTGCTTTCTATTATATTGAAACCCCCTGAATTAAAATTCAAAACATCGATGAAAACTTGACGCTATAAATCAATTATTTAATATAATATTAAGTTGGATGGATTGAATCGGAAGTTATAATGAAATAGTCAAACATACGAGAAAATTTACAAACGGCAGTGTATAGTGCGATAGGGGAAATGGTAAAATTAATTTTCCGGGATGATTTTCCGTTCACGTTTCACTCCGCGTAAATTGTTTGTGAATACATAGACCGCGAGAGAAGATATTCTCCCCTTTACACGAATAAACTCCAAAATTAACGTTCTGTAAAGAAAGTATTAAGATAAAGGTGTATAATCAAGTTGTGTGATGTTTAAACGCTCCATTATATACCTTATAGAAATAGAACGAATTAAATTCCCTCTTTTGTGACCGAGTTCCATTACCATCTAGATAACTTAATAAACTATGATTTCCTTCACCATTTGGACGGAGATATACGGGGTACACAGCAGTTGTAACCTCTTGGTGTACTTGGAAATCGTTATTATTTTTCAATAAGAATTCGAGAAAATGGCCGCCGTGTCTAACGTCCGGAACGAAGGAACCTCCCATGATTTAATGTATTTAATGTTGACGAGATCGATTTCCGAGAACTGAAAATAGAAAAAAAAACGTATTTTAGTTTTTAAAATAATATTCTCGTCGAATAATATCCTTTTTTATGTCGAAAAAAAGTTTTTTATTATATTATAAAGGAAGTGCCATTTTGAATTACGCTTAAAGACTAAAACGGTGTAAATTACGTTTCTAAAGTTTATAAAGGAAACTTCCACAGAGCTAAATTGTTGGATTAAAAGGTGCTTCGTTCATTGATTGTCGAAATGCTACTTGGAAATGTCAATAAGAATTTTGGAAACTCTACAAAAACTTTTCTTTTTAATCATTCTTCAGAAATTGTTCCGAAACTGAATTCTGTTATAATTATTAAAGACAGTTTTGATGTTACTTTGTAGTCGGCTTATCAAATAAATACAGGGTGTCCATAAAATACGCAAACAAATAGAATTAAAAAATATTTATGAAATTATAGGTATAAACTTTTTTCTATATTGTGGATGGATTATTTTAAAAATGTATTACGAGGTGATTCGATATAGTACAGAGTGGACGTAAAAATATAAACAAGCCAAAATGATTTAGTAGGACAAACTAGTTTTATCTATGCTAAACTAGTTTGTTT
Organism: Diorhabda sublineata; assembly: GCF_026230105.1. Taxonomy (NCBI): domain Eukaryota; kingdom Metazoa; phylum Arthropoda; class Insecta; order Coleoptera; family Chrysomelidae; genus Diorhabda; species Diorhabda sublineata. The sequence goes on along the minus strand of NC_079474.1, from coordinate 851,303 downwards.
TGAGGTAACCAAAAATTCAGTTTTATGGTTTATAGTACAGGGTGGACATAAAAATATAAATAAGCCAAAATGATTTAGGACAAACTAGTTTTATCTAGGCTAAACTAGTTTGTTTTGAAGTAACCAAAAATTCAGTTTTATGGTTTATAGTACAGGGTGGACATAAAAATATAAACAAGCCAAAATGATTTAGGACAATCTAGTTTTATCTAGGATAAACTAGTTTGTTTTGAAGTAACCAAAAATTCAGTTTTATGGTTTATAGTACAGGGTGGACATAAAAATATAAACAAGCCAAAATGATTTAGGACAATCTAGTTTTATCTAGGCTAAACTAGTTTGTTTTGAGGTAACCAAAAATTCAGTTTTATGGTTTATAGTACAGGGTGGACATAAAAATATAAATAAGCCAAAATGATTTAGGACAAACTAGTTTTATCTAGGCTAAACTAGTTTGTTTTGAAGTAACCAAAAATTCAGTTTTATGGTTTATAGTACAGGGTGGACATAAAAATATAAACAAGCCAAAATGATTTAGGACAATCTAGTTTTATCTAGGATAAACTAGTTTGTTTTGAAGTAACCAAAAATTCAGTTTTATGGTTTATAGTACAGGGTAGACATAAAAATATAAACAAGTCAAAATGAATTAAGACAAACTAGTTTTATCTAGGCTAAACTAGTTTGTTTTGAAGTAACCAAAAATTCAGTTTTATGGTTTATAGTACAGGGTGGACATAAAAATATAAACAAGCCAAAATGATTTAGGACGAACTAGTTTTATCTAGGCTAAACTAGTTTGTTTTGAAGTAACCAAAAATTCAGTTTTATGGTTTATAGTACAGGGTGGACATAAAAATATAAACAAGCCAAAATGATTTAGGACAATCTAGTTTTATCTAGGATAAACTAGTTTGTTTTGAAGTAACCAAAAATTCAGTTTTATGGTTTATAGTACAGGGTGGACATAAAAATATAAACAAGCCAAAATGATTTAGGACAATCTAGTTTTATCTAGGCTAAACTAGTTTGTTTTGAGGTAACCAAAAATTCAGTTTTATGGTTTATAGTACAGGGTAGACATAAAAATATAAACAAGCCAAAATGATTTAGGACAATCTAGTTTTATCTAGGATAAACTAGTTTGTTTTGAAGTAACCAAAAATTCAGTTTTATGGTTTATAGTACAGGGTGGACTTAAAAATATAAACAAGCCAAAATGATTTAGGACGAACTAGTTTTATCTAGGCTAAACTAGTTTGTTTTGAAGTAACCAAAAATTCAGTTTTATGGTTTATAGTACAGGGTGGACTTAAAAATATAAACAAGCCAAAATGATTTAGGACGAACTAGTTTTATCTAAGCTAAACTAGTTTGTTTTGAAGTAACCAAAAATTCAGTTTTATGGTTTATAGTACAGGGTGGACTTAAAAATATAAACAAGCCAAAATGATTTAGGACGAACTAGTTTTATCTAAGCTAAACTAGTTTGTTTTGAAGTAACCAAAAATTCAGTTTTATGGTTTATAGTACAGGGTGGACTTAAAAATATAAACAAGCCAAAATGATTTAGGACGAACTAGTTTTATCTAAGCTAAACTAGTTTGTTTTGAAGTAACCAAAAATTCAGTTTTATGGTTTATAGTACAGGGTGGACTTAAAAATATAAACAAGTCAAAATTATTTAGGACAAACTAGTTTTAACCAGGCTAAACTAGTTTGTTTTGAAGTAGGGCTTGTCCGGTAACCGACATTTAGTTCTATGGTTTATAGTACAGGGTAGACATAAAAATATAAACAAGCCAAAATGATTTAGGACGAACTAGTTTTATCTAGGCTAAACTAGTTTGTTTTGAAGTAACCAAAAATTCAGTTTTATGGTTTATAGTACAGGGTGGACTTAAAAATATAAACAAGCCAAAATGATTTAGGACGAACTAGTTTTATCTAGGCTAAACTAGTTTGTTTTGAAGTAGGGCTTGTCCGGTAACCGACATTTAGTTCTATGGTTTATAGTACAGGGTAGACATAAAAATATAAACAAGCCAAAATGATTTAGGACGAACTAGTTTTATCTAGGCTAAACTAGTTTGTTTTGAAGTAACCAAAAATTCAGTTTTATGGTTTATAATACAGGGTGGACTTAAAAATATAAACAAGTCAAAATTATTTAGGACAAACTAGTTTTATCCAGGCTAAACTAGTTTGTTTTGAAGTAACCAAAAATTCAGTTTTATGGTTTATAGTACGGGGTGGACAAAAAAACAAAAACTTTTTCACAAATTTTCGTTTGTTAATTTACACGAAATAAAAAACGAGTAGATTTTGATACGAAATTTCTTTTTTAATTGTTCATTTTTAATAATTTGATTATATAAAAAAGTAAATTTACACTTTTCTAATATTGTATCTCAATTGACTTTATTGAAATTCAATTTCCACATCACGCGACGCCTTCAGGGTCACCGATTATTTTCACTAGTTAAAATTTATCATATATTTCAGAGGATATTTATTTTTTTTATGCCTAACGATGTATACCGATCGGTTTTCTTTTACATTTTCAATAATACGGAAAAAATTATTGAATATAAACGTGTAATTGGCCATTTTCTTTTACACTCCATTTAGTCAGTATACAAAAGACACGTGTTGCCTGATATACATCCGTAGATAATTTGAATAACGCTCATTTTAACTGGAAAAAATCATCTGGATATAATATGGCCTCTTCGCGTCACAGGCTAAGGTTTCGCTACTAAAAAAAAAAACCGAAAATCCAAAATAAACATAACCTCACTTATGGTAGTTGGTCGATATAATCGATAATTGGTCTAAAAACGATGTATTTTATTTATTTATTTTTGTAACGCGTCAATTGCTTGCTTACGTCACCAGCGCCGATCGATTTTCGTTCGACAAGCTACAGAATCATCAACACCACGTTGTACTGTTGTAAATAACGTATTTAAAACTTGAATATTACGATAGAAGGTTAGCTTGGAAAAAACTTTGTTTTATTTTTATCAAAAAAATCGAAGTTTTGTAGTCAAAATCAATCGGCGTATTTAGAACGAATCTCGAAATTGGAAATCGATTATTCGAACGACTCCAGATTAGTCTCTTCTTACGAAATACAGACAATCGATGTTAAATGAAACGGACCGAATAATCTCGAATTGAATTCGAGGATTTGAAGATTTAGCGTGGATGTTACGTCGAAGTTTCTATAGTCAGTTTGGCGAAATCAGTTCGTGGAAGATTAAATACATTTTTTTCTTTATTTCAAATTCACATATTTACGACAGACACAGATATATATGTCAAATATTTATTTTTTGCTTGTTATGAAAATACTCGAAGAGAGATTCGACTGAAATACGAATATTCATATTCGGGTAAAACGTACAGAAAATTAAATTGGACGTTTTTTTTTATTATTTCGACAGAATTGTATCGAAAGCAGGTCAAATTGAAAAAAATTATAATTTACTAAAAAAAAAAATGTGAGACATTTTTATTACAAATAAATAAATCGATAGAAAACTGTTGATATATTAAGACTGAGTGATGGATTAGTTGCTAATATATACGAGGAACAAATAAAACACAAAAATTTCGGTAAAAAAAATTATTTAACAACAAAAATCAGTCTGGGAACATAAAATAATCCGAGGGGGTTAAATCTGCCGACTAAAAACTTTCTCATATCCAATTTATGCGTGTCTGTGAGGTCGCGAACTTTCAATCGACGATTCAGTGTTTGTAGGTCGTACGGTCTCGTCGAAACTATGCTGCACGATATTTTACTTGTTGTTATCGAAGGAATAGTCATGCGACTAGAATTAACCAGCGAAGTTGATGGTTTTCGACAAATCAACGACGAATGCCGTTGTCTGAAAGTAATTTTTTCGTTTTGATTTACGAGTTATTACAAAGAAATGTGATCGTAAATTGTCTATAAGCGATTGAATCGAGTTTCATCGTTTAAAATAACACGAAAATGCGATGGAAACGTTTTTTCAACTCCAAATTTTCGGGCTTCTACGATACTGGTATTCGTAGGTCGTACGGTCTCGTCGAAACTATTCCACACAATATTTTACTTGTTGTTATCGAAGGAATAGTCTTATCAAAAGTAGAATCTAGTTCGGTTTTCATTTTGGTTGAGCTAAAGTCTTTATTTACAATGAAAACGTTCGCTATTGATGGCCAAACAAATACTAAACGACGTGGGGTTTTCAAATTTGAAACATTCGTCGTATAGAACAACCGCCATCTCTAGATCAGACCGGGTACTTCTGGTATCATGTGTGTTTCGTATAAATGATTATTCTTCATCAGGTACCACGGACGTTTTCTGCGACCAGATCCACGTTTTTCCTTCGATTTTTTCATTCTATTATTTCGCATTTGGAAAACCTCGAATTTGTTTATGGTATCCACTTTTAATATCCATCCACGTTTCCGAATAAATGATATTCGGTGACGTTAATATTCGATATCGGAATACGGAGTTTGTTTTTTTTTTTTTTGATATTTAGTACGTGGAGATGTCGAAAAATAACAGGTACGTGGATACTGTTATCAGATATTAATAATCACGTCGCCTGGAAAAACGAGCGAGCACAGGACGTGAAAAAAGGACGAAGGTGAATCGAAATCGTTGACTTATCATTCGAGATAGTTTCTAAATGAAAAATGGCGATATACAGAAGGGTTTATAGATTGATGAAAAGGTTTGAAGAGTGAAACATCGGAAAAACACGTTTCGAAAGATGTAAAAAATGATTGACGAGGATTTGGGATCAAATCATGATCACCAACATCATCACTGATCTTTTTAGTTGTTGTATAGCTTCGTCTTCTTCTTTTTCGCGTTTTCTAATGACATCTATCTCGTTATTTCCTTTAGTGGTTTTATTTTTGTTATTCTTTGAACTTGTACTTGTGTACCGAACCAGTTTTTTCTTTTCAATACATGTTATAACAGTTTTTAGACACTCTCTCTCTAATCTCGATGTCTCGAACGCCTTTTTCGTTGCGTCCATTTCTATTTTCCTTTTCGTTTGTTACGTCTCCGATTCATTTATCGATGTTTCTTTTTGATTTGCAAACTACACCTCCACAACTTTTGTTACCTCCTCTATTAAGGAAAATTTACGACCTTTTAAACTCATTTTTTGAATTGAGGAAATAGATGATAGTCGAACGGAACCAAATCCGGTGAATAAGGAGGTTGTTGTAGTGATTCAAACCCTAAATCGCGAATTTTTCGCATGGCGACATGAGTTAATGCCCAGTCGTATTAGAGAATTCGAGATGCTTCAAAAGTTGGTCGGGACAACCTTTATATCTAGATACGACGAAATAAAAAATATTTTTAATGATTGCGTTCGAATATTTGATCTATATGAAACAAATTTTCAATTATAACCGGTTTTTATTGTCCTTTCTGAAACTGAGAGTCGCGTATCGAATATTTTTCTCAAAAGATTTTTTTTTCTTTCAACTGCGATAAGTGGTTACGTCTGGGAATTGATTATGATTAAATTAAGTCTACAAATTGGAGCGTTGTTGTCGATCCAAGACATTTATTGCTGAATTGTAATAAACAAAAGGGGGAGGTTTCGTAATGGATCGTGTTTTCCACACACAAAACGAATAGTTACGCTAAAAAAAAACGCACGTGATTATCTCGTACGAAATTGCCAAGTTTTTCACCATTTCGTAAGAATAATTCCACCTAATAATTTTTATAAGTTTTTTCGTGTCTATCGTTAATTTTTTTTCAACAATTATTAAACGCTTCGTATTTAGAAATAAGAATTGAGTAGTCTCTTGGACTAATATCCCGAAAAATGTTGTTTTCTTTTAGTAAATTTTGAAATTTACAGTTGGTAATAATGAGTAGATTGGTACTACTACTTTGGCGTATTTTCATAACCAATTGTTAGGTTAGTTAACTAATAGATCGTGTAACTGACATACAGATGGCGCTATCGTAATTTCGCTCAAGAATCAAAACGATTATCATCTGAATGGACATCGAAACCAAAACAGTCAGCCGGGAAAGTATTTTGGAATATTGTTTATCGACTATCTCTAAAAGGTAAAATATAGAGTTGTTTGAATGATAAAATCAAGGGAAAAAACCCTGTATGTTGAAGACTGTTTCACAAAGACAATAATCGATTCAACAAATCGATGATTAAATTGAATTAATTGCTTTCCCATCCAACGTATAGTCCAGATCTTGCCCCCCAGTTTGAAGGGAATTATATTGATGAATAAAATCGATTTTTTGGTAAAAAAAAACGTTTTTTTCTTAGTTACCAACACGATTTATCGACGCTTATTTTTGTACAATATAAGTTCAATTATCTCGGAAAGATATTTAAAAGAATAAAAGAGATAATAATAGGCCAGATCATTGATAGACTGATAAATTAAAGTGAATGTAAATTATTCGTGATATTTAACGCAATAAAATATTGTAGAATTATTTAACATATAATTATTTTAATATAGGTGTGTACGCGTACAAATAAAATTATTTAATTATACGTATTTATAATCGAATATATACGAGGATGTATTGATATCTAGACCTGGCCTAGACCAGTTCCAAGCATAAATACAAATATTGCGTTACCAATAAATTAATAGAAGTGTAAGTGTAAAGTTTGAAGTCAAAAAAGTGAACCGGAGTTTGGTGGATTGGACCGCAAGCTTCAAAATAAGTAAATGGAATGTTTGGATGTTGACCAAAAGCGTGTTCGATTTAAAAACGATGTTGATTTATTAAATAGAATTGTTACTATCGATGAGGTACATTTCCACGATCCAAAAACGATGAAATGATCAACATTCTCTGGTTCTTCAAGACCCAAGAAGTTTCGCGTCCAAAAATCATCTAGAAAAGTTCTTGTTACAGTTTTTTTGGGATTACCATGAAGTAATCGTGATTTATTAGTTGGATAAGGGTAGAATAATAACTGGAGATTACTATTCGACATTACCACGAAAAAAAATTAGAGAGAAAACACGCGGAAAGCTATCTAAAGGTGTTGCCATGCGAAAAATTCCTAATTTAGGGTTTGAATCACTACAACAACCTCCTTATTCACCGGATTTGGTTCCGTTCGACTATCATCTATTTCCTCAATTCAAAAAATGAGTTTAAAAGGTCGTAAATTTTCCTTAATAGAGGAGGTAACAAAAGTTGTGGAGGTGTAGTTTGCAAATCAAAAAGAAACATCGATAAATGAATCGGAGACGTAACAAACGAAAAGGAAAATAGAAATGGACGCAACGAAAAAGGCGTTCGAGACATCGAGATTAGAGAGAGAGTGTCTAAAAACTGTTATAACATGTATTGAAAAGAAAAAACTGGTTCGGTACACAAGTACAAGTTCAAAGAATAACAAAAATAAAACCACTAAAGGAAATAACGAGATAGATGTCATTAGAAAACGCGAAAAAGAAGAAGACGAAGCTATACAACAACTAAAAAGATCAGTGATGATGTTGGTGATCATGATTTGATCCCAAATCCTCGTCAATCATTTTTTACATCTTTCGAAACGTGTTTTTCCGATGTTTCACTCTTCAAACCTTTTCATCAATCTATAAACCCTTCTGTATATCGCCATTTTTCATTTAGAAACTATCTCGAATGATAAGTCAACGATTTCGATTCACCTTCGTCCTTTTTTCACGTCCTGTGCTCGCTCGTTTTTCCAGGCGACGTGATTATTAATATCTGATAACAGTATCCACGTACCTGTTATTTTTCGACATCTCCACGTACTAAATATCAAAAAAAAAAAAAACAAACTCCGTATTCCGATATCGAATATTAACGTCACCGAATATCATTTATTCGGAAACGTGGATGGATATTAAAAGTGGATACCATAAACAAATTCGAGGTTTTCCAAATGCGAAATAATAGAATGAAAAAATCGAAGGAAAAACGTGGATCTGGTCGCAGAAAACGTCCGTGGTACCTGATGAAGAATAATCATTTATACGAAACACACATGATACCAGAAGTACCCGGTCTGATCTAGAGATGGCGGTTGTTCTATACGACGAATGTTTCAAATTTGAAAACCCCACGTCGTTTAGTATTTGTTTGGCCATCAATAGCGAACGTTTTCATTGTAAATAAAGACTTTAGCTCAACCAAAATGAAAACCGAACTAGATTCTACTTTTGATAAGACTATTCCTTCGATAACAACAAGTAAAATATTGTGTGGAATAGTTTCGACGAGACCGTACGACCTACGAATACCAGTATCGTAGAAGCCCGAAAATTTGGAGTTGAAAAAACGTTTCCATCGCATTTTCGTGTTATTTTAAACGATGAAACTCGATTCAATCGCTTATAGACAATTTACGATCACATTTCTTTGTAATAACTCGTAAATCAAAACGAAAAAATTACTTTCAGACAACGGCATTCGTCGTTGATTTGTCGAAAACCATCAACTTCGCTGGTTAATTCTAGTCGCATGACTATTCCTTCGATAACAACAAGTAAAATATCGTGCAGCATAGTTTCGACGAGACCGTACGACCTACGAATACCCGTATTGTAGAGGTATGGAAATTTGGAATTGAAAAAACGTTTCCATCGAATCAACTTCGCTGGTTAATTCTAGTCGCATACTTAATCTTTCATTTTCGTTAAGAAACGTCATACATAAATTCATTTATTTTTCAGCGGCTGTTGCCGGTACTGACAACAAATCCGAAAGATAAACGACGTTTTTCAAAATTCAATTCCAGATTTTAATTTCGCGTTTCCGCTAAAATTGTCGCGAGACAATTCAGATTTAAACAAAACGAAACGGATATTTTTATTAAAACGTTTCGAATCGGTAAACACCTTCCTTTTTTCGGGAAGAAAAAAATTTTTAAAACGCGGTTTTATTCGATTAGTTAACCTTGAATGAATTGTTGCAATCCGATGTTTGATAAGTCAAACGTTTCCTAAAATTACCAAACTCCTTTTTCTACATCGTTAAATTTTTCTTTTAATATTAGTTTTTCTATTAATTTCCCGATTTGAGATCCGACCAAAAATATCGATAAACACCGGTCCAATTCGGTAATTTAATTAATGTTCTTGCTTTGTTTTATTTGTAATTTTTACCAAAAATAACTTAGATATTTACAATTTCGTTGTTTTGTATGATTTTTCCACGTTAATCTACAATCCCCCTGCAAACTCTCGATTAACCCTCGTAATTCGCGTAAACTGTTGAACGTATCCACAAATTTTTATTTTCTAAATATCGAGACGTTTAACTCTCGGTTTTACCCTCGTATTTCGCGTACACTGTTGAACGTGTCCACAAACTTTTATTTTAATTTTTCTTTTCTAAATATCGAGACGTTTAACTCTCGGTTTTACCCTCGTAATTCGCGTAAACTGTTGAACGTATCCACAAATTTTTCTTTTCTAAATATCGAGACGTTTAACTCTCGGTTTTACCCTCGTAATTCGCGTAAACTGTTGAACGTATCCACAAATTTTTCTTTTCTAAATATCGAGACGTTTAACTCTCGGTTTTACCCTCGTAATTCGCGTAAACTGTTGAACGTATCCACAAATTTTTCTTTTCTAAATATCGAGACGTTTAACTCTCGGTTTTACCCTCGTAATTCGCGTAAACTGTTGAACGTATCCACAAATTTTTATTTTCTAAATATCGAGACGTTTAACTCTCGGTTTTACCCTCGTAATTCGCGTAAACTGTTGAACGTATCCACAAATTTTTATTTTCTAAATATCGAGACGTTTAACTCTCGGTTTTACCCTCGTAATTCGCGTAAACTGTTGAACGTATCCACAAATTTTTATTTTCTAAATATCGAGACGTTTAACTCTCGGTTTTACCCTCGTAATTCGCGTAAACTGTTGAACGTATCCACAAATTTTTATTTTCTAAATATCGAGACGTTTAACTCTCGGTTTTACCCTCGTAATTCGCGTAAACTGTTGAACGTATCCACAAATTTTTATTTTAATTTTTCTTTTCTAAATATCGAGACGTTTAACTCTCGGTTTTACCCTCGTAATTCGCGTAAACTGTTGAACGTATCCACAAATTTTTATTTTCTAAATATCGAGACGTTTAACTCTCGGTTTTACCCTCGTAATTCGCGTAAACTGTTGAACGTATCCACAAATTTTTATTTTAATTTTTCTTTTCTAAATATCGAGACGTTTAACTCTCGGTTTTACCCTCGTAATTCGCGTAAACTGTTGAACGTATCCACAAATTTTTATTTTCTAAATATCGAGACGTTTAACTCTCGGTTTTACCCTCGTAATTCGCGTAAACTGTTGAACGTATCCACAAATTTTTATTTTAATTTTTCTTTTCTAAATATCGAGACGTTTAACTCTCGGTTTTACCCTCGTAATTCGCGTAAACTGTTGAACGTATCCACAAATTTTTATTTTCTAAATATCGAGACGTTTAACTCTCGGTTTTACCCTCGTAATTCGCGTAAACTGTTGAACGTATCCACAAATTTTTATTTTAATTTTTCTTTTCTAAATATCGAGACGTTTAACTCTCGGTTTTACCCTCGTAATTCGCGTAAACTGTTGAACGTATCCACAAATTTTTATTTTCTAAATATCGAGACGTTTAACTCTCGGTTTTACCCTCGTAATTCGCGTAAACTGTTGAACGTATCCACAAATTTTTATTTTCTAAATATCGAGACGTTTAACTCTCGGTTTTACCCTCGTAATTCGCGTAAACTGTTGAACGTATCCACAAATTTTTATTTTAATTTTTCTTTTCTAAATATCGAGACGTTTAACTCTCGGTTTTACCCTCGTAATTCGCGTAAACTGTTGAACGTATCCACAAATTTTTATTTTCTAAATATCGAGACGTTTAACTCTCGGTTTTACCCTCGTAATTCGCGTAAACTGTTGAACGTATCCACAAATTTTTATTTTAATTTTTCTTTTCTAAATATCGAGACGTTTAACTCTCGGTTTTACCCTCGTAATTCGCGTAAACTGTTGAACGTATCCACAAATTTTTATTTTCTAAATATCGAGACGTTTAACTCTCGGTTTTACCCTCGTATTTCGCGTACACTGTTGAACGTATCCACAAACTTTTATTTTAATTTTTCTTTTCTAAATATCGAGACGTTTAACTCTCGGTTTTACCCTCGTATTTCGCGTAAACTGTTGAACGTGTCCACAAATTTTTCTTTTCTAAATATCGAGACGTTTAACTCTCGGTTTTACCCTCGTAATTCGCGTAAACTATTGAACGTATCCACAAATTTTTATTTTCTAAATATCGAGACGTTTAACTCTCGGTTTTACCCTCGTATTTCGCGTAAACTGTTGAACGTGTCCACAAATTTTAATTTAATTTTTCTTTTCTAAATATCGAGACGCTTAACTCTCGCTTTTACCCTCGTATTTCGCGTAAACTGTTGAGCGTGTCCACAAACTTTTATTTTAATTTTTCTTTTCTAAATATCGAGACGTTTAACTCTCGGTTTTACCCTCGTAATTCGCGTAAACTATTGAACGTATCCACAAATTTTTATTTTCTAAATATCGAGACGTTTAACTCTCGGTTTTACCCTCGTATTTCGCGTAAACTGTTGAACGTGTCCACAAACTTTTATTTTAATTTTTCTTTTCTAAATATCGAGACGCTTAACTCTCGCTTTTACCCTCGTATTTCGCGTAAACTGTTGAACGTATCCACAAATTTTTATTTTCTAAATATCGAGACGTTTAACTCTCGGTTTTACCCTCGTATTTTGCGTAAACTGTTGAACGTGTCCACAAACTTTTATTTTAATTTTTATTTTCTAAATATCGAGACGTTTAACTCTCGGTTTTACCCTCGTATTTCTCGTACACTGTTGAACGTATCCACAAACTTTTATTTTAATTTTTCTTTTCTAAATATCGAGACGCTTAACTCTCGCTTTTACCCTCGTATTTCGCGTAAACTGTTGAACGTATCCACAAATTTTTATTTTCTAAATATCGAGACGTTTAACTCTCGGTTTTACCCTCGTATTTCGCGTACACTGTTGAACGTATCCACAAACTTTTATTTTAATTTTTCTTTTCTAAATATCGAGACGTTTAACTCTCGGTTTTACCCTCGTATTTCGCGTAAACTGTTGAACGTGTCCACAAATTTTTATTTTCTAAATATCGAGACGTTTAACTCTCGGTTTTACCCTCGTATTTCGCGTACACTGTTGAACGTATCCACAAACTTTTATTTTAATTTTTCTTTTCTAAATATCGAGACGTTTAACTCTCGGTTTTACCCTCGTATTTCGCGTAAACTGTTGAACGTGTCCACAAACTTTTATTTTAATTTTTATTTTCTAAATATCGAGACGTTTAACTCTCGCTTTTACCCTCGTATTTCGCGTACACTGTTGAACGTATCCACAAACTTTTATTTTAATTTTTCTTTTCTAAATATCGAGACGTTTAACTCTCGGTTTTACCCTCGTATTTCGCGTAAACTGTTGAACGTGTCCACAAATTTTTATTTTCTAAATATCGAGACGTTTAACTCTCGGTTTTACCCTCGTATTTCGCGTACACTGTTGAACGTATCCACAAACTTTTATTTTAATTTTTCTTTTCTAAATATCGAGACGTTTAACTCTCGGTTTTACCCTCGTATTTAGCGTAAACTGTTGAACGTGTCCACAAATTTTTATTTTCTAAATATCGAGACGTTTAACTCTCGGTTTTACCCTCGTATTTCGCGTACACTGTTGAACGTATCCACAAACTTTTATTTTAATTTTTCTTTTCTAAATATCGAGACGTTTAACTCTCGGTTTTACCCTCGTATTTAGCGTAAACTGTTGAACGTGTCCACAAATTTTTATTTTCTAAATATCGAGACGTTTAACTCTCGGTTTTACCCTCGTATTTCGCGTACACTGTTGAACGTATCCACAAACTTTTATTTTAATTTTTCTTTTCTAAATATCGAGACGTTTAACTCTCGGTTTTACCCTCGTATTTCGCGTAAACTGTTGAACGTGTCCACAAATTTTTATTTTCTAAATATCGAGACGTTTAACTCTCGGTTTTACCCTCGTATTTCGCGTAAACTGTTGAACGTGTCCACAAATTTTTCTTTTCTAAATATCGAGACGTTTAACTCTCGGTTTTACCCTCGTAATTCGCGTAAACTATTGAACGTATCCACAAATTTTTATTTTCTAAATATCGAGACGTTTAACTCTCGGTTTTACCCTCGTATTTCGCGTAAACTGTTGAACGTGTCCACAAATTTTAATTTAATTTTTCTTTTCTAAATATCGAGACGCTTAACTCTCGCTTTTACCCTCGTATTTCGCGTAAACTGTTGAGCGTGTCCACAAACTTTTATTTTAATTTTTCTTTTCTAAATATCGAGACGTTTAACTCTCGGTTTTACCCTCGTAATTCGCGTAAACTATTGAACGTATCCACAAATTTTTATTTTCTAAATATCGAGACGTTTAACTCTCGGTTTTACCCTCGTATTTCGCGTAAACTGTTGAACGTGTCCACAAACTTTTATTTTAATTTTTCTTTTCTAAATATCGAGACGCTTAACTCTCGCTTTTACCCTCGTATTTCGCGTAAACTGTTGAACGTATCCACAAATTTTTATTTTCTAAATATCGAGACGTTTAACTCTCGGTTTTACCCTCGTATTTTGCGTAAACTGTTGAACGTGTCCACAAACTTTTATTTTAATTTTTATTTTCTAAATATCGAGACGTTTAACTCTCGGTTTTACCCTCGTATTTCTCGTACACTGTTGAACGTATCCACAAACTTTTATTTTAATTTTTCTTTTCTAAATATCGAGACGCTTAACTCTCGCTTTTACCCTCGTATTTCGCGTAAACTGTTGAACGTATCCACAAATTTTTATTTTCTAAATATCGAGACGTTTAACTCTCGGTTTTACCCTCGTATTTCGCGTACACTGTTGAACGTATCCACAAACTTTTATTTTAATTTTTCTTTTCTAAATATCGAGACGTTTAACTCTCGGTTTTACCCTCGTATTTCGCGTAAACTGTTGAACGTGTCCACAAATTTTTATTTTCTAAATATCGAGACGTTTAACTCTCGGTTTTACCCTCGTATTTCGCGTACACTGTTGAACGTATCCACAAACTTTTATTTTAATTTTTATTTTCTAAATATCGAGACGTTTAACTCTCGGTTTTACCCTCGTATTTCGCGTACACTGTTGAACGTATCCACAAACTTTTATTTTAATTTTTCTTTTCTAAATATCGAGACGTTTAACTCTCGGTTTTACCCTCGTATTTCGCGTACACTGTTGAACGTATCCACAAACTTTTGTTTTAATTTTTCTTTTCTAAATATCGAGACGTTTAACTCTCGGTTTTACCCTCGTATTTCGCGTAAACTGTTGAACGTGTCCACAAATTTTTATTTTCTAAATATCGAGACGTTTAACTCTCGGTTTTACCCTCGTATTTCGCGTACACTGTTGAACGTATCCACAAACTTTTATTTTAATTTTTATTTTCTAAATATCGAGACGTTTAACTCTCGGTTTTACCCTCGTATTTCGCGTACACTGTTGAACGTATCCACAAACTTTTATTTTAATTTTTATTTTCTAAATATCGAGACGTTTAACTCTCGGTTTTACCCTCGTATTTCGCGTACACTGTTGAACGTATCCACAAACTTTTATTTTAATTTTTCTTTTCTAAATATCGAGACGTTTAACTCTCGGTTTTACCCTCGTAATTCGCGTAAACTGTTGAACGTATCCACAAATTTTTATTTTCTAAATATCGAGACGCTTAACTCTCGGTTTTACCCTCGTATTTCGCGGCTTAAACCCTTTTTCGTTAGTTAAAAATTAATTGGGCCGATATTTCCAGCAATTAAATGCAATTTTCACAAATTTATACACAATTCAACGAACTTATTTTCATTTCCGGAACGTACAAACGAAAAATATTGACGATACTCCAGGTTTTCCTGGAAATTTGTTTGTACAGTATTATTATCGATGGTTCGCTTGTTTTCACATCGAATAGAAATATAAATCGAATTGTATATAAATAAAAGTTATTTTTCAAAATTCCTTAGTTTGATATAAGAAAACGATCATAGAAGTACCTGGTTTGACCTAGAGATGGCGGTAGTTTTGTTTGTATCAGTACACGATGTGTACGGCGAATAATTCAAGTTTGAATTGCTAATACGTGCTCCCGATTCGCCAGATTTAGCCTCCTGTGAATCGGTTGTCAAATATTTTCCAACAATGGGGAGAGAAATACGTTTTTTTTTTATTAGGCCACGTACTTTTTGGATAATTTTAGTACTTATACGAAATTTATCTTATTTCATCTATGACAGATGATACGGAATGAAAAATTATTAAATAAAAAAGCGACACCGTGTATTATAACGACTTGTTGTTAAAACGAGATTGAGTGAGTAATTTGTTATTTGCGGTTGATATATCGCTACAAGGCTCATTAACGCTTTTCAACTGAGTGAAATACTGAAAAATATCATCAAGCCGAAAGATGTATTGGAGTTTTTCACAGAGGCGCCGCCGTTTCCTGTCTCATTTATCAAAAATCTAAATCTATATATTCCATAAACGATTTACTTATTTATTCTTATAAATAACCAACTGACATCGATTACGTTTGATTTTTAATACGATATGTCATGATTCGACTGTCAAAAAATGGAACTGTAGCGTTCCAAATTCCCTAAAATAATTGGCAGTTTTAGAAACGTCAATTGAAAATAAAGTTAGGTTAGGTTAGTGGCATGTTAAAACGTCATTCACGAAGATAGAATTTGAGGTATCGATTGACGTAAAAGAAGAATCGAAATATCGATTGTCGAATGTCAAAAATTATAGTTGCGTTCAGCGATGCTTTTTGATAAAAGTCGAAACGTCAAAAAAGTGATATTTCTTTTAAAAATTATCAAAAAAAAACAGGCGAGACTTAAAATCAAGAACATTTAGATGCAATAATATATCGAAAGTTCTAAGAAATTAAAAAAAATTCATTTATATACAGGGTGTCTCACGACGAAATAAAACTATCTGTATATATGGTAAAATACTTATATTAAAATCATGAAAATTTCTACGTTTGAGTTTTCGGATACGATCTTTTTAAATAAAATATTTTCAAAGATGGCCGACTTCCGGTTCTATCGGAAATCGAACGTAACTTTGTTATTTCAAATAGAACACCCTATATATTAATACATTTTTGAAATCTACGTAAAATTTTAGTATAATTTTGTCTGAAAACTTTTTTCAAAAATATCATACTTTTCGAGATATTGATTTTTTTGTAAAAAATTTTACTCTTAGAAATTGTTTTTTTACGAAGATATCCTCGAAGATATGGAAATTGTTTTTATTCAGTTGTTTTAAGCAAAATCAGATGTATTTGAATGTATGTTGAAAATTTTTCCATTGTATACAGGGTATGTATAAAAAGTGTTCAAAATATAACTTCGTATATATCAATTTTTTTATTTTTTTAAATAGAACCACCCGGTTTTTTATATTTTAATACATTCAGGGGTGAAAAATAAGGCAAATTCTTGTATACTTTCCTACTCCCGAATGTATTAAAATATAAAAAACTAGGTGGTTGTATTTAAAAATTCATATTTATGAAGTTAAATTTTGAACACTTTTTATACACACCCTGTATACAATGGAAAAATTTTTAACGTAGATTCGAATACGTCGAACCTTGCTAAACGCAACCGAACAGAAACCATTTCCATATTTTCAAGGGTGTCTTCGTAAAAAAATAATTTATAAGGGTAAAATTTTTTACAAAAAAATCAATAACTCAAAAAATATGCATTTTTCGAAAAAAGTTTTCAGATAAAAGTTTACTAAAATTTCACGTAGATTTCAAAAATGTATCAATATACAGGGTGTTTTATTTAAAATAACAAAGTTACGTTCGACTTTGAAAATATTTCGCCATATAAACATATATAAACGAAAAAACCCAACACGGAATACTCTTCAAATATAGATGGTCCGATCGTAGTAACACCCTGTACGAATAACTACTCGAATAAAACATTATGAAAGAATAAATTTCATAATATAAATTCCGTCGTACATTCTGAATAATAAAAGTCTTGTCTTTGCGCCAGTCGAGGAATATATTAAAATCTATCTATATTATTAGTTAACATCCTAACAATCCCGACGTACAGTTATATTAGAAGTTTCCCGTTATATTAAAGCAGCGATATTCACATTTTACATATTAATGAACAATTTATCGAGTTAAATTCAACGAGGGAGGTATACGTCTACACGTATATGTATCGATACAACCACTAAACTATCAATAAAAACTATAAACATCGTATTTAACGATATCGAAAAGACCTACGACACGTTACCGCTGGTAACACCGCGGTGCGAATGTATTTAACATCTGGAATTTCGATTTTTTCACCCTAATTAAAAAAAATTAACGAAAATAAACTACCAGAGTGGACAGTGTCATAAACGAAATTGATGTTACGGGGTTTTTACGACCCCTACGAATATCTCCGTTATATATTGCGAGATATAGATCTTATTTTGTCGAGGAGATTCCAAAAATAACACCGATGGAAGCGTTTCCATTTTTCGTGTGCTCTTTAAATCTACATTAATGATTTTCTTTGTCTGTCCTACATACTCCCCTTTAGTTCTTTGCTCCCTGAAGTCGTTAACTTGGTTATCGAAACTTGTGTCAGACAGGTGGTTTAAACAGTTTAAACTTCATATGATGAAAGATATATTTGGATTTAGTATCACCCCCTCATAACTTTCACCTTGTTTCTTAGTTTCTTTACATGTTCGGTGATAAATAGATTATCGATTTATCGCCATTTTTGTGGAACGTAATTATTTTTTTCGATTAATCGTAATTGTTGACGTTGAAAATATTCGCGTGTGTCGAAATCGATTCACCGCAAACTTTCGATTTACTACTAATCAAAAACCGACTTCTGCAATGTAATTTTGCACGATTCTAGTGATGTGCGGCCTTCTATTATCATACATAAAAGAAAGTTCGTCTCCAATGCAGTTGATATAATATACCAAATACATTGCCAAAATTTCGATATATCTAGCAACTGTTAAATCTTTTCGACCGTCACCGCCATCGCTCCCACGAATAACATCAGGGATAAGTTCGTCCTCCTACAGAAATTGCACCCTAGAACATGCAGGAACCACCTCCATAAGCACTTCGCTCTTTAAAGCAGTAATCTGCAAATCGCTTTTCAAAGCAGCAATCTGCAAATCGTTTTTCAAAGCAATAATCTGCAAATCGCTTCTCAAAACAACAATCTGCAAATCGCTTTTCAAAGCAGTAATCTGCAAATCGCTCTTCAAAGCAGAAATTTACAAAAAAGTAATTTACAAATCGCTTTTCAAAGCAACAATCTGCAAATCGCTTTTCAAAGCAATAATCTGCAAATCGCTTCTCAAAAAAAACAATCTGCAAATCGCTTTTCAAAGCAGTAATCTGCAAATCGCTCTTCAAAGCAGAAATTTGCAAAAAAGCAATTTACAAATCGCTTTTCAAATCAATAATCTACAAATCGCTCTTCAAAGCAGAAATTTGCAAAAAAGCAATTTACAAATCGCTTCTCAAAACAACAATCTGCAAATCGCTTCTCAAAACAACAATCTGCAAATTATTTTTCAAAGCAGTAATTTGCAAAACGTTTTTCAAAGCAGCAGTCGAATTCAGAAAATCCCATAAACACGTTTGATTTGTTTAAACGTTCCTACGTATATAAATGATAAGATTAAGCATATTAAATAATTAATAAGTAATTTATATAGAGTTAAAGTCTTTTCTTTGTAATCTTTCATTCCTTTTTTGACTAACACCTGTCAAACGCCCGTTATTCTGGACCGCAATTTGAAATATTTAATCTATTTCCAAGTAGTAATCTATCGAGTCCAGACAGTACGGAAATGAAAGCTGTAAATTCTCCTGGAAGCTTTCCAAAGCAATGTGACATGACTGTTGTTATTTTGGTCAAAATTTTACCGAAAAAAAAAAAAAAAAATCGAATCATCAAATTTACGAGAAAACCATTTAGGATTTATTAGTTTTCGACATACAAATACAAAAATGAAAAAAAAAAACGGATTATTTTCGAATATTTATTTTACTTACGATTCGTTCCTTTAGAAACCATGTTTCCCGTTGTCGATTTCACTAAAAACTATCACGCAAACACCATAAAAAAAAAACTATCCCATCGTTTAAATTTATTATTTTTTACGGGAAAAACCGTGCGGATCTTTTCAAACTTGTTTGCGACGTTACGTCGTCGTCGTAGTCCGCCGTATGTGTTGTATGAGTCCGCCGATTCTTCGGTATAGGACGTACAGGACAAACTGAATCTTGATCGAGATTTAAATGCCGAAGATAGAAAATTGAAAGATGGAGCGCGCCGACGAAAACGGCAAGGGATGCTCCCGCACGTCTACCGTTTCGGATAGAAAAAAAAAAATGTTTTTATGGACACGACAATCTTTTTTTCGAATTTTACGTCTAAACACTTACGACACATGAGTTGTAGCACGTTTTATTTACGCCTCTTCCCGATCAAATCGTTCAATAGTACCAGAAATTCTTGATAAAAGGCTCTGTCGTCGACGCGCCGCGTTCCTTACCATCGGTATACGTAATAACTAATTACAATACGGAAATTATAACTTTAAAAACGTCGATCTATGTACAGAATCATCACGTTTACGTAGAAGATGAATTACACTTGCGTGGTGCGTTCGTGCGAGCAGGTATCCACGCGGAAAATCTCGGAAAAGTCTTTTACAAATCACTTTATGTGGAAATGAAGATTTACGTAGACAAAAATGGATCCAATAATCGTCATTCTATCAGGTTGACTCTTTTTTTCCCCCAATTTCTCGATTATTACACCTGCAGTTATCAAAACTTGCCGGGTGGTTCATAAATTATCCACCCCGTATATATTAAATGAACTGTATAAACGGTACACGTTATTTTCGAAACCGTTTTTCATACGCGCGTCTATTTATGCTTCAAAATATCGATTCTCGGAATAATCGCCGTTGATTTTTTAAATGTAACTGTCAACGTCGACATAATTCTGGCACGAGAATTGATTTCGACCGAAAAACGCCTCACTTAACCTAATTAAATCGTGTCGCGGGTGGAAAATTTGTTAACATTCTGCTCAATTTTCAAATTGTCACATTTGAAATGAAGTTACGGCAACGACACGTACGTTCGACACAAACGAATCGTTTTACAACTTCGATTACACGACTCAACTGATTCACGTCGCGCCGACGCGCTCGTTAACGGTTAAGAAAGATTTTAATGTTTCCGCTTGCTGTTACAAGATGGCCGAAACTATATCTGTCGCTTGTCTAAAAGCTCTAAAAAGACACGATTCTTCTTTCTGTGATAAATCGCGATCGCGGGTGTTACCGGTACGACCCGGGGGCCGGAAAAGTCCCTAGGGCCATCGATATTGTAAATTTGAGGTACCTCGTATATAATATTATGTTTGGAATTGATTCAGTGGGTTTTTTTGTATCTGACCAAATACCTTGCGGTCAACATTCAATTGTTGTATTGTTTCAAAATAATTTCGATTTTTATTGAGGTTATCGACCTGAATATTTTTTTTTTTTTCGACTAGTAATGATTTTGTTTCACCCTGTCGTTAAAATTACGCCAAGAAATGCGGTAGATGTTCCAGATGATGCGTTTCGCTAACAAGTTTGTCGTTTTATTACAAATTACGAATCCTTATACGTTGTACGACATTTTTTATTAACTCGGAAGTGATTATGGACGTCGTGTCTTATCGATATGGAGTTCAACCAGTTTTCATGTCGATTGTTACACCGATTAAAGATTATCTACGTATCGGTATATATTTCAAATTTCCACTATCGTTTTATAACGTTTCCAAAGAGCAATCAAATATGAAATTTATTGGAAACTTACTGACAATTTTATTACTCGACGCAAAGACTTGTAATCGCTAAAAGATCGTTGCTTAATTTACGTAAATTATACAAGGCGATTCGGTCCACGATGTATTAAATCTTCTTTCTGAAAACCAACAACGAATATTGATTTCACGAACACATTTCGAATGTCTGGTTGGGTGCTTGAGTGGTGGCGATACGTCCTAAATATGTCAATACGTCAACGTCATACGTCATTTACTTTGTTTATATTTCATTTAATTATACGTAAGTATAGAATAGTATCATCCTGTATTTCTTATCTAATAAAATTTAATGAGAAACATCTAGTTATTATTAAATTTTCTCTGATCTATTTTAAATAATGTATCCAGGTTAATTAGCGACGTTTGTTTGTTTTTAATGGATTCTTGATACGAGACCGTTTGCTTATTCATTTTATTCTTTTTGATTCGGTATAGTCGAATATCTTTTTAATATTAACGATCATTTTATGCAAATATTTAACTTAAAAAGGAAGATATTGTAAGTAAAACGGCGCTTTCCATAGCGATAAAAATTCCGTTGAAAAAACATAAATTTATAACTTTGTTTTCGTACTGTGTCTTTTATCTCGTACAAATTCGATTCTAGAAATCGTGGTTAATACAAATACCACTAATATCGATTATTAAAATCGTTTATCGCGATAAGAACAAAAAAATAGAAGAATTTGACAGGACTCCTATTAACATAATGTTAAAGTAGCAACTCGATCTTGTTCAAGTCGTATTGGTGTTAAAAAAGAAGTAGAATTTGACAGAACTCTTATTATTATTATTATTATTATTATTAAAGTAGTAACTTAATCATATTATATAAGTCGTATTGGAGTTAAAAAAGAAGTAGAATATGACATAACGGTATTAAATATCCAAGTTTATATACAATATTTAAAAATATTCAATTATTTTGTTGACCATTTAAGTGATAATGGAAATAGACAGAACAATAAATACTATAAAACATAACAATTATTTATGGTGTGTATTCTATTGAAAGTGACTGTTCGTGATGTTAAAACGCGAATTATGCCACGGGCACTAATTATATATACAAACTGTGAAATCTTCCATCTTTACATTTATCGGAAACGTTGAAATATACGAGGTGCGATCGAAATTTCTTCTCAACTTCCTCGGTTTCTAACCGTTGTTGCCACATTTAAAATATAGAATTACTGATATTAATTCGTATGAAAATTAAACTATTTTAAATTCGTTTTTTGTTATTCTTGCGATAAATTACGTGAACTATAAAAATAGCTTGAGAATAATCGGATTTTTTTGGTTTTGCCGCATTAATTCCCGTCGTATTCACCCCTTTGGCGGCGGTTAGTTTTTTTTTTCCTTATAAATTTCGTTATTATTACAAAAATACGCCGGAATATTCGCCTTTAAATACAGGACGTCCGATAAATCCTATAATTTTATGCAATATTCGATATAAAGAAAGATCGATGACCGACCGCCTTGTACGTCCGAAGTTAAAATTTTTTTTTGTTTGTCTAATGAAAGTTGACGAATGTTTCCCGCGGTTACGAGACAGTAGCAATAAACGATATCTTATATATATATATACAGTGAACGTTAATCAGACACGAATTTATTAGATCGTTCGACGACGTTTTCCATTCAGAAAACAATCGTATAAATCTTTAAACGAACGGCCGTTCGTCGATTGTGTCACGATTGAAAATTCTCGTACTATTATTACAATTTTTTTTTTTTTTTATATAAAACGCGTGCTTAACGATTATATCAGATACGGACTACAACGTCGAATAATTTAAGCTCCGTTTCACTTCCCGATTAGAGTCGGTCAGTTGTACTACGTACTAATCCGGTCCTGATCGCTATTTTCTCCTTTATAATCCTACCGTGATTGATTGTACGATTATCGTTCGGTATTTTTGTTTTTACGCGGTTTCTACGTTTTGTATACTATCGATTTAAATTTAAATTCCTAAAGGGGCGATCACACTAGCCGGCGACGTACGTTTTAACACAGCTATTATCGATTAGAGACGTAAATAAGTTATTTTTCAAAAAATATTCCATATTTGTATATAAGAAAACGGCGTTAGTTCGACCAATATGATATCGTTTCTTCCATATCGATTGTAAAATATCGGGTAGCAAAGTTTAGACGAGACCGTAGGAATATCAGCATCGCTTTGATCGATTAAATAAAGTGATAACTTTGGAAATTTTGAAGAAAATCGTCGAGGGGAAAGTACGTAAGCTAAAAGACATAATAGGCATTACGAAAAGTACGATACATCGTATATTTTGATCGAAAATATGAAAATGAGAAAACCGAGTTCTATATGGAAAGAAACGTAACAAAAACAGCGTCTCGAAGAAGTTTTCCATCGAGTCGAATAATCGCGGATGAAAATTGAGTCCATCACTTCGATTTCGATAGACGAAAAAAGACAGGAGCGGCTCCAAAGAAAGCGAACACCGTTCCATCTACAATCGTCGGTTTGTTGGGGTTATTTCCATTTAGTATCTGGAAAAAACGACCGCAATTGGTTAAGAAGAAAGCGCGCAATGCACCAGGTCACAAATTCCTCATTACAACGACCAAAATAACCGAATTAACTATTAAATTGAACAGATTTAACCTCCCGGGATTATATTTTGTTGACGGACTCGGTGGTTAAACAATAAAGTTGCGATGTCGGTGGTTAAAACGTCGACGATTCTTCGCGGGTACTTTTGGTACGATCCTCGTACATTTATCGGAGATTATAGCGATAATAAGTAACGTCGTAATAGCGTATTTGACTTTTGTGATTTTATGTTAACGCAAAACGGAATTTTAGGTTAGTTGTCACAATGATTTTTGAAAAATTTTTGAAACATGTCGAAAGAAAATAATCCTCCGAACGCGCAACCCCCCAAATCGTACCCGTATAGAAGATTAACGGAAGAAGCGGACGTTTTGGTACCACGACCGAGCATCATTTTACCCCAACTGCAAGAAAACGAAAAACGTTTTTTCGAATTAGTCGCTTCGGGTAAAATTCTTTACGACGAATTTTTTTTTTTTTTTTTTTGTTATTGTTATTACGTTTAAATACGTTTTCAGGTGACGTACTAGCCGTGAAAGATCATTTACAACAAAACCCCAACACGAACATAAATTGCACGAATTTCCAAGGAGTCAGCGCGCTTTTGATAGCCGTTCAAGCTCACTCCGACGCTATGGTCGAATTTTTATTGACCCGACCCGGTATAGATATCGGAGATTGCGCCTTACACGCCGTAAAAGACAATCAACCGCTAATATTAAAAATGCTCTTAGATAAAACCGGTCAAATATCGCCGAGCTTAGAATACGTCGGAGTGACGCACAGTTCCGATTTCCCCGATTACGTAACCCCTTTGATATTGGCCGCCCAATGCGGTCATTACGAAATAATAAAATTGTTGATCGAACGCGGACACAGTATGAGTAAACCGCATCCGCCGTCTTGCCGTTGTTCGGAATGCAGATCGCGATTGGAACACGACGATCTTCTGCACGCCGAAAGTTTGAGACTCAACCTTTATAGGGCGGTAGCCAATCCGGCATATATATGTTATTCGACGCACGATCCCATATTGGCCGCTTTCCAATTATCCAAAGAATTGAAGGAATCCTCGTTTTTGGTACCGGAATTTCGAGTCGCTTACACGGAATTATCCGAGGAGGTTAGTACGTTCGCGGTGGATTTAATAGCGTGCGTCCGTAGTACCAACGAAATGGAATTGATTTTAACCCAAAGCGCCGGTCTGCATTCATCCAACGTATTCCAATTTCCTAGATTAACTTTAGCTTTGGATTACAAACAAAAAACTTTCGTAGCCCATCCGAATACTCAACAAATCGTCGAAGCGGCTTGGAACGGAGACTGGCACGAATATATAATCAAACCTCGTATAATAAAATTGTTGTATCCCATAGGAAGGGCTTTTATGTTACCTATAATAGCTCTATTGAGTTTGGTAATGCCCAATTCGGGTCTAATAACGTTTTGGAGTATACCTTTAAACAAAATGTTGAGTCACGTATCTTCGTATTTGATATTTTTGATAATCATTTTTTTGGAATCGAATTTAGATAAGACGAAACAAAAAAGGAGACCGCCCGATTCGGGTTTGGAACCGATTATTGTAATTTTCGTCGCCGGTAACGTTTGGAGTTTAATAAGAATGTTTATACTATTAGGACCTTACAGATTTTTCAAAAGTCTTTGGAATTGGCACGGCATTATAAATAACGTTCTATTCCTGTTGACTTTTTTATTTTGGTTAGCTTCCTATATCGACGTTCGAAATAACGATCAACAGGATTTGGAAAGGAAATATTGGCATCATTTAGATCCTTTATTAATCGCCGAAGGTTGTTTTTCGATAGCCACCATCATGGCTTATTTCAAACTGATGTTTTATTGTCGATTGAATTATTACATGGGACCGTTACAAATATCTTTGGGAAAAATGTGCGCCGATCTGGCCAAATATATAATTATTTTCGTTATAGTTATAATTTCGTTTTCGGCCGGTATGTGTAGATTTTATCAGTACTACGACGGTATGGTTCAAATCGACGAAAACCAAATCAAAACCCAACAAGTTTCGTCGTTCGTCGATTTCGCTTCGACTTTAAAAACGTTCTTTTGGGCTATACTTTGTATGTCTCCTTTAGAATCGGCCGACGTTGTTATAGAAAATCTTCCGGGCGAAACTCCGGATACGACGATCATAAACACGCACGAATTCACCGAAGCCGTTGGGTATATAGTTTTCGCTCTATTCGAAGTACTCATCGTCGTAATGATACTAAATATGCTTATAGCTACGATGTCGGCGACCTTTCAAAGGGTTATAGATAATTTAGACGTCGAATGGACCTTCGGAAAAACCGATTTTTATATGGAATTTATGTTGCAATCGACCACCCCTTCGCCGTTCAATCTCGTACCGACTCCGAGCGGAATAAACAATTTCGTGAATTTGATTAACGGTAACGCGGATACGCCCGGTTGTTGCAAAACTAATAAAACGCCTTTCGAAACGCCTACGAAAAAAATGAACGATGTCGAATACGCGGCTCTCATGACGTTGTTAGTCCAAAGGTATTTTAGAGAAAAAGATATGGCCGAAGCCGCTTCCAGCGATTTCGATTTACTCAGACAAGAAATACACGAATTGAAGAATCTTTTATCGCAAATCGTCGAAGAAAAATAGATTCGATCGTAATTAAGTTTTATATATTGTAATTTTTTTATACTAAATATATTTATTTGTTAATGATCTTGTGGGGAAAAGCCGGATCTGTCCTTTTCTATTGTATACCACTACGACAAAAGATGGCGTTAGCGTGTAACTAACTTATTTCGAAATATTACTTTCTGATTCCATAAAAGTATTAATTTATAAAAGAAACAACGTTTATATGAAAAAAATTTGATATTCCATTACAATTTAGTACTTTTGTTATTATAATTATATACGTTACCGCCAAAAAGAAATTATTCTGTCAAATGTCAATTGGTAGAATCATATGTTAACGCAGATTCTAAATAATATACCATAACCTAAATTATTAAAAATTATACAATGTTATGAAATATTTGCTATGGATTTAGAGGATATTTTAATCTCTTATTAATAACCAAAAATGTTTTCGTGATTGTAATACTAATAACAGTAATATTTATATAATTACATAGTTTCGCGCCAAATACGAGGATATATATAAAGTGATTTCCCGGGTTCCCGCGCTGTTTGTTATTGTAGTGACACGAAATAACTTTGCTTTGGTAAGTCCTTTTAAATTTTAAAGCATTTTTTTTTCTAATTATAAGTACCTCTTTTATATAATATAGAAGTAAAAATGCCTGCGTACGATAAAGAAAATTTGGTTATAAAAACGGAAAAAATGGTTTTATCCGAAAACAATGGTAACGTTATACTCGACACGCCTTTGGTGAAATCTCCTGAAAAAACTAAAAAATCCATACAAGATGGAGACGATAATACGAATTTCGATCCCGAATTGGAACCTTTGTTACGCGAAAACCCCAGACGTTTTGTGATTTTCCCTATAGAATATCCCGATATATGGGCAAAATATAAAGAAGCCGAGGCCTCGTTTTGGACCACAGAAGAAGTCGATCTTTCTAGAGATTTGGAACAATGGAATTTGCTAACAAACGACGAAAGGCATTTCATATCGCACGTTTTAGCTTTTTTCGCAGCTTCTGACGGAATCGTTAATGAAAATTTAGTTGAAAGATTCAGTCAAGAAGTTCAAGTAACCGAAGCGAGGTGTTTCTACGGATTTCAAATCGCCATGGAAAATATCCATTCTGAAATGTATAGTATGTTAATAGAAACGCTTATTAGTGATCCCGATGAGAAGAAATTCTTGTTTAATGCTATCGAAACACTTCCTTGCGTTAAAAAAAAGGCCGATTGGGCTTTGAAATGGATCAGTTCGAAAAACTCGACATTCGGTGAACGAATCGTAGCTTTCGCCGCGGTCGAAGGTATATTTTTCTCTGGTAGTTTCGCGTCTATATTTTGGTTGAAAAAGAGAGGTATTATGCCCGGTTTAACTTTCTCCAACGAATTAATATCGAGAGACGAAGGTTTACATTGCGATTTTGCGTGTTTATTATTCACTCATCTAGTTCAAAAACCTTCGGTGGAACGTGTAACCGATATAATACGGGACGCGGTTAATATTGAACAAGAATTTCTATCTCAAGCTCTTCCGGTCAGTTTAATCGGAATGAATTCCGATTTAATGTGTCAATATATCGAATTTGTAGCAGACAGATTATTGCTCGAATTAGGTTGTAACAAAATTTACAATTCAAAAAATCCTTTTGATTTCATGAACATCATTTCCACTGACGGTAAAACTAATTTCTTTGAAAAGAAAGTCGGGGAATATCAAAAAGAGGGTGTTATCGATTCTGGAGATACAGATTTTAAAGTCGACGCCGATTTTTGAAAATTTCTTTATACTGACTACTTTCTAAATGTGATAGAAGCTAAATTTTCATTATATACTGTATAGATTATCAATTTTATATATTATATATAATTTTATTTTTTGTGTGAAACTAACTTTAAACATAATCGATTAAAATATTAATTTAGTTTAAGTTTTATTAAATCAAATAGAACTGAATATATTTATTTCGAATAGTATTGGCCTCGGGTTTAAAACGATTTATGAAAACTTTCAATTTTTGATGAAATTTTTCCGAAGGGGTATTTTATTTATACTAAAAAAATTGTAAATGCCACCAGAATCACGTATATTGCCTGTAATTTAAAAATAAATAAATATGTGAAACATATATAGTTTTAATTTCAATCACCTTTTTATTACTACAAATTGAACAAGTTTCTAAACGACTGGGTAAGTTTTTAACATAATTTTTATGGTATATAATATAGTTCACTAATTGTGTTTATATTAGCTTAATAATGATTAACTATACAGTTCAATAGGATTTCTTTAATTCTTATTCAAAAATAAAATAATAGTATTATGATAAATTTAGAATACTCTAGTCCGATCCTGCTGTTTGTTTACATTACCGACCAGTCCTGTTAAATCGACTACAGGAATGTTGACGTCACACGCAGCCATAGTTAACACAGGTCAGGGATCACTTTCCAAACTGCAATTGACGATCGTATATATTTGGTGATTTTTTCTTTGCTAAATTTTCCAAAAAAAAAATACCTTTTACATAACAATAAACTAAATAGAAACTTTTTCAAGAGCACACATTACTTAACAAACTTTGGAAAGTGAACTGTAACAATATGGCGGCTGTGACGTCACACCCCGGTTGTCTAGTGAAACTTCAAAACGTCATTGCTTAAAATATTACAAAATGAATAGAATTTTTATATAAAGATTATTGTTTTATTGAATGTAATTGAAAATAAACTCAAAATTGAGCTAAGGCACAAGCACTTTAATGTTCCATTTTGAAATTTGGCAGGTTCCTTCGTCAATGTAAACAAACTGCAGTACTGGACTGGCTCACATGCTTCTTACGACAATAGATATTGAATTGTGGTTTATTTTAAAAAAATAAAACAGTGAAAAGTTGATTATGAATTATTTTATTATTAAAAAAAAATACAAACTAGAATTGCACCAAAGTAATTAGAATCCAGCTTGTTCCAGTCTATCTAATTGCTGACCTAATTTTTCTTCCTTAGTTTTTCTACTTTGTGACAAAATTTTAATTTTAATAAAATCACTAACGAATTTATCGACGTCTATATCTCCGTTTAAAAACGATTCGGCTACTCTCTCACTCTCTATGTCGGCCTTTTCTGCTTCTAACTTAAGTTGTTCCTAAAAAAAAACTTTATACTAAAACCAATTATTTAATCGTAATTTTACCTGTATATTTCTCGGAGCGTATTTGTCATATAATTGTTGATACACAGAATGTAATCTTTCATTTTCAAACGCCAATTTTGTTATTTCTTCTAATCTATTTTCTACGCTTTTTTTCAGTTCTTTTAATTTATCTTCTTTACTAAAGTTACTTTCTGCTAGTTCTTCAACGTTTTGAATTAAACTGTCTAAAGCTTTGTTTTGTTCTTTAATAGGGGCAAGTTGTTCAATAAATTCGTCCTGTTTGTCTGTATTTTCATTCAAAAATTGTAATTCGTCTAAAGTTAACGTCGACAATTCTGGAATAGACAGAATTTGTTGTGGGTGAGGTGGAGGTGAAAAACTCTTCATATTTGAGAACGTGGAGAAATTTATTGGACTCGCCCGAATTTCGCCATCTGAAATTTCAATAATAAAAACTAGTTTTAGACAAATAAAAAATATTTTTTTACTTATTGGAATCGTAGGTGACATACTCGCTGATTGATTAACAGCTAAAGGTGGTGGAGTTCTTTGATACTCTCTTATAATTGCTTGTACTACTCTACCTAAATCCGAATGTACAGTCCACTAAAATAATTTATAAATTCAATCCGAATAAGCGAAATCAATTTTATACTAACATTAAGCAAACCAGGGGCTGAAGTAATATCACCGTCACTAGTTATCCAAGTATGTACTATTGTGGGTATTATTTTTAACGAAGGTTTTTCATTGGGAAAATCTTTAGGTAAAGATACTTTTAAACATAAATTGTTACCTCCAGAATTAAAATATAAATCATATTCTTCTCCTTCGATAATTTCAGCAACGCTAAAAATTATACTGAAATATAGATTTGGAACCTGACAATTCATAATATTTACTTTTCATTAAATATCTTTAAAGTATTTATTTGATGTTTGCGGATATCATTTGCTTTTAATAATCTTGGTAACATTTCATTAAAAAAAATGTTTTCAAGAAGGTAGAAATAAATCAACAAAAATATGACGCGTGACTTATGTTTTTTTATATAAAGCTAGTTGGTTTATTGGAACTATTGAATACATTGAACCTACCGTATGATACATCGGATCTACTTATGTCAAAATTTTTGACATTTGACAAACACGGTGAAAAAGAAGAAGAGTAATTTCATTTGCAATTTTGTTGTGTCATTTTGGTTTAGTGTGAAAGCAAAAAGTCATCGAGAATGCCTGTTGAAAATTTGGAAGACCAGGGTCTTGAAAAAAATCCTGATTTAGAATTGGCGCATTGCAAATTTCTATTAAGTTTAGTTGAATATCGTAACGATAAAAATGTTCACGCTAAAATCACAGATGCGATCAAGAAGGATGACATGGCTCCTTGGTATGAAGCGCTATGTAAAGAAACCGGCTGGAAATTAGACGCTAATTTACTGAAAACTTTAAAGTCGAAAAATGACGAACAAATTAAATTACTAGATGAAGCGATAGAAGACGCGGAGAAGAATTTGGGAGAAATGGAAGTAAGAGAAGCTTATTTGAGAAAAGCGGAATACTACAGCCGTATTGGTGATAAAGACAACGCAATAAGTACGTTTAGACAAACTTATGATAAGACTGTCTCACTTGGTCACAGGTTAGATATAATATTCCATTTAATAAGAATCGGTCTTTTCTTTATGGATCACGATCTCATTACTCGAAATATCGATAAAGCTAAAAGTTTAATAGAAGAAGGAGGAGATTGGGATAGAAGAAATCGTTTAAAAGTATACCAAGGTGCATATTGTATGTCAGTAAGAGATTTTAAAACTGCCGCTAATTTATTTTTGGATACAGTCAGTACCTTTACTTCCTACGAATTGATGGATTACAAAGCTTTCGTCAGATACACTGTATACACATCTATTATAAGCTTACCGCGAAATCAACTAAGAGATAAAGTTGTAAAAGGTTCCGAAATACTAGAAGTACTACATTCAGAACCTTTTGTAAAAGACTATTTATTTTCTTTGTATAACTGCCAATACGCAGAATTTTTCACAAACTTAGCAGAAGTTGAGACAGTTTTAAGAAAAGATTACTTTTTAAACCCTCATTACCGTTACTACGTAAGGGAGATGAAGATTTCAGCTTATACACAACTTTTGGAATCCTACCGCTCTCTTACATTACAATATATGGCTGAAGCTTTCGGTGTCACAGTCGAATACATCGATGAAGAATTATCTACTTTTATAGCAGCCGGAAGACTACATTGTAAAATTGATAGAGTCGGTGGAATTGTTGAAACCAACAGACCTGATTTGAAGAACGCCCAGTTCAACTCTGTCGTTAAACAAGGAGATTTACTACTGAACAGAGTCCAGAAGTTGTCCAGAGTTATTAATATTTAAATGAAAACTTGTTTTTTTTTTATAAATATATCTGTAATTAAGGAAATAAATACTTTTCTCTCAATTGAAATCTACTACACATTTGCACTACCCCAGTCCTGTTTGTGAGAACGTTGCATGGAGGATTCGGAGGAATGCTGAACTGAGACAGATCTAGGGGGAGCCAGATATGGTGGTGTTCATCTGGGGGGCACGTCTGAGGTACCTGGAACACGTGGGGAGTATGCCTTCTGTTTTTTACTCACATAGAGCCATGTATGGAGTTCCTAGAAGACCTCGCCTTCGCTGGTTGGAGGCGGACCTGATCCAGCTAGGGTTTCGACGTTGGAGGCACCATCCTCGGGGACAGATGATTGTTGAAAAGGACCGTAGCGTCGGTTAAAGAAGATTTGCACTACCGTTAATTGAGATTGTCTTGAAGCAACATTTGATTTTTGGGATAAAATGAAAGGTATTGAATAAAACTACAATTTACTAGATATACTTATAATTTCGATAGTCTATATAAAAATAAAAAAAAATATCAGCGATTGTGATAAATATATGCATATAAATAAATAATCTTAGATTCTAATAAATAATAATGTTCCATAAAAAGCCATTAAATGGAATATAATATAAATGTGCCGTTTTACTAATTTTAAGTTATTTAAGTGAATAATCATTTAAAAATATTTGATGGCCGATACACGTTTCTATAACCAAGTTACCATCTTCAGTAAGGCAGAAGTAACATATCGATTTTGGGCCGAAGAAAAAGTTGTAGAAAAGTGTTTGTGATATGAAAAAGACTTTTCTACAAATGTTTGCAGTGTTTCTCTTTGATTTGATGATTCGGAAGGCAATTTTAGACCCACGGATGTAACTTTGTTTCGCTACTAAACTTTTGAATCAAATTTTTAGTATCGATTACTTGAAATGTTTATAATAAAATTTTTCGATTTTCTACCATCTTAAAGGTGAATTTTCCGCGTGAGGATATCTGTTGGGACTGAAAAAAAAAATAAATAAAAAATTAAATCGATTTTAGAGGCAAATGTTTACCTATTATTTACTATAGTTATATTTTGCGGATTCACCAACGGTTGAAGTTTTTCAATGAATCTCTTATAATTCCTGTCTAATTCTCTTTGGTAATCCCTTTGATCCGGTCCAATCAAATTCTTATTCTTCTTCAAAGCGTCTTGACACCTGACAAAATTAAATAAAATAAATACGAAAAAAAAAATTATCATAAAATGATATTAACTTTTTGGAAAAATCTTTAAAGCACAATCTCAATTTATTCTGGTGTCTGGTTAAGGCTTTTCCATCGCTCGGAAGAAACGTCGTCGCCATTTCCAAAGGACCTTGATTAACGGTCGTACCTATACAACCCTGCAGTACCATCTGCAGGATCTTCGGATCCGGAGGTTCTTGATTGGTAGCATTCGCCAATTCTACTGTTTTCTTTTGGATATCTTCTATTGCAACCTTAAAAAAATACGCTATTATACCAGGAAGTTTACCAATAATTGGTTTATAGGGTATGTCTACGAGGAACGTTCGAAAATTATAATAGGAATATTTCAAAACAATCAACAAATTCCACAATTCGTTCGTAGTCGTATTTTTTATACGAGGTATATTAAAAAAGTATCGAAAATATGATTTTTTCAATAGTCGTTAAATTTTATTATACGAGGAACGTTCGAAAAGTTCCTACATAACTGTATTCAAATACATTTAAAATATTAATAATAAAAAAAAATAAAAAAACTGCCTTAATGCCTTTGAAATCCTATTTTCTATACGAGGTATGTTCGAAAAGCTTCTGAAATTTCATTTCCGCTATAGTCATTACATTTTATTATAAGAGGAACGTTCGAAAAGTTCCTATATAACTGTATCTAAACAAATTTAAAATATTTCCAAAAAAAACTTTTTTAATTCGTTTGAAGTCGTATTTTTTATACGAGGTATATTCGAAAAATCATTGAAATGTAATTTCCCCTATAATCACAACATTTTATTATACGAGGAACGTTCGAAAAGTTCCTATATAACTGTATCTAAACAAATTTAAAATATTTCCAAAAAAAACTTTTTTAATTCGTTTGAAGTCGTATTTTTTATACGAGGTATATTCGAAAAATCATTGAAATGTCATTTCCGCTATAATCACAACATTTTATTATAAGAGGAACGTTCGAAAAGTTCCTATATAACTGTATCTAAACAAATTTAAAATATTTCCAAAAAAAACTTTTTTAATTCGTTTGAAGTCGTATTTTTTATACGAGGTATATTCGAAAAATCATTGAAATGTAATTTCCCCTATAATCACAACATTTTATTATACGAGGAACGTTCGAAAAGTTCCTATATAACTGTATCTAAACAAATTTAAAATATTTCCAAAAAAAACTTTTTTAATTCGTTTGAAGTCGTATTTTTTATACGAGGTATATTCGAAAAATCATTGAAATGTCATTTCCGCTATAATCACAACATTTTATTATACGAGAAACGTTCGAAAAGTTCCAATAACTGTATTGAAATAAAATCCGAAAGTTTAAAAAATAATCAACTTCCATAATTCGTTCGCGGTCGTGTTTTTTTTTTATACGAGGTACATTAGAAAAGTTTCGAAGAAATAATTACTCCTATAGCCGTTATATATAATTATACGAGGTATATTGAAAAAGTTTATGATTAAACGCTTACCTCTATAGGTGTTAATGTAATTTGCGATCTTAGAACGACTTGAATCCTGGTTTTGACGTACGGGAAATGAACGGCGGTAGTCAGTATCGTTTTCCTTTTGTATTGTTCTTTCAATTCTCCGTGTGCTTTACCTGTCATCGTAAAAGGAGTCGCGTATACAAATCTTTCTATAAAAATAAATAAATAAATAATAAACGAATAAATTAAACGTTTCGATTCGATATATACTTATATTGAAATTCCTGTCGAAATGCGTCTGCCTGTATCTCAATTCGTATTGTTCGAAATACGGTTCCACGTACGTTATTTGAATATAAGCTTTTTCGCCGTCTAAAGCGTTCGCGTCGACCGTATTCGAATCCTTGATGATTATCACGTTTTCGGCACCGAAACGTTCCGTATAAAAATTCTACAATAAATCGTGTTTTATAAATAAACCGTTTACAACAAATTGTACTTA
Organism: Diorhabda sublineata; assembly: GCF_026230105.1. Classification (NCBI taxonomy): domain Eukaryota; kingdom Metazoa; phylum Arthropoda; class Insecta; order Coleoptera; family Chrysomelidae; genus Diorhabda; species Diorhabda sublineata. Next base: position 816,212 of record NC_079474.1, on the reverse strand, counting down.
TCCGAATAACGACCTCACCTCTAATCTACTAAATATTTCCGGTAATTTCGTCAAAGTCGGTTCTTTATATATAAATTCTTCTCTATCTAAATCGCCGAATTTCGAACCGTAAAAACCGACTCTAAAGTACGTTCCGAACATTCTTTTACCGGATAATTGATCGATTCTAGTATAAGCTTCGTGAAGCTTTCTAAAAAAACCAAAAAAAAAAAAAGCTTTTTCCACACACTTACATAACCACTAAAATTTCGATTTGTATCGAATGAAATGTTAAAAAATCGACTTACCCGTGAATGTTGGCTAATTTTTTGAAATCCCTATTATTTTCGGCGATCGGAATCAACACTCTGTATATATCGTTCATGGGTTCGTACATAGCCGCCCCGTTGAAACTACTGGCGGCCTGTTCCAATAATCCCAACAATCCGGCTTCGGTGAAATGCGAACCGAGACAACCGCCTTCCTTTTCCGGACTCAGAACGTCGTCCGAAACGGCGCTTTCCTCCAAAACGTTCGGACTGACCGGTTGCAAAGCGGCGGCGCCGGCCGGCAAATGCGGCAGAGATTCCAACATGGCCTACGGATAAATAATATCGAATCGATACGAATTCAATTTAATTTAATTTCTCGTGTAGTTTTACCAAATATTCGGCGACCAGAGCGGCCGAATGCACCAAACACATACCGGCTTCGGTATGGTTGCCCCTCTCCATGTGTTTCTGCGCCATATTCGCCAACCAAGTTAATCGGAGATCCGGCGAATTCTGATACCCTTTCGCTATCCTGTACATCAGATCCAACAACATTTCCGGATCCTCTTGGAATTCTTTCATTTTAACCGTATCCGATAGAATCATGTGTAAATTGAAAACCAAATCTCTGACTTGTTCGGGGAAAGTGGTTTCTTGAAGTTCGATGTCCCTTTCGCCGTATTCCAGTATCGTTTTCAGGGATCTACGTAGGGAATCGTCGCTGAAAGACGCCGAAGTTCCTACTAAACTACTCAAAGACATCGTCACTTGCATTTTCACCCTCGCGAAATTCTTAAAACAAAAACGGACGGTTAAACGAATCGAAAATTAACGAAAATTTATTTCGGTAACTCACGTTTCCTATTTGAAAAGTTTGTCTCATTAATAAATATAAAGAGGCGGCGGCTTGGGAACGCACCGAAGCTATCTGGGAACCGCAATGTTTCAATAATAACAAACACAAATCGGCGCAATGGGAACTTTCTTCGTCGAACAAGGCGCTGTGAAACTGAAAAATACATTTCAACTATCGAAAATCGTATAATAATAGTAGTTCATTCGTATAACATTGTTTAATACCTTAATAACTCGAGGCCACGGTTTTCTAAGTGTCGTACAACATTTTTAAGGTTATTAAAACGTCAAAAGTGCCATACAAGGTTTTTAAGGTTATGGGAACGTTATCAAAACGTCAAAAGTGTCAAAGTACAGGATTTTTGAGGTTATAAGAACGTTATGAAAAAGTCAAAAGTGTCTTAGAAGATTTTTAAGGTTATGGGAACGTTATGAAAACGTCAAAAGTGTCAAAGTACAGGATTTTTGAGGTTATAAAAGCGTTATGAAAAAGTCAGAAGTGTCTTAGAAGATTTTTGAGGTTATAAAAGTGTTATGAATAAAGTCAAAAGTGTCATAGAAGATATTTAAGGTTATGGAAACGTTATGAAAACGTCAAAAGTATCAAAGTACAGGATTTTTGAGGTTATAAAAGCGTTATGAAACAGTCAAAAGTGTCATAGAAGATTTTTAAGGTTATGGGAACGTTATGAAAACGTCAAAAGTGTCAAAGTACAGGATTTTTGAGGTTATAAAAGCGTTATGAAAAAGTCAGAAGTGTCTTAGAAGATTTTTGAGGTTATAAAAGTGTTATGAATAAAGTCAAAAGTGTCATAGAAGATATTTAAGGTTATGGAAACGTTATGAAAACGTCAAAAGTATCAAAGTACAGGATTTTTGAGGTTATAAAAGCGTTATGAAACAGTCAAAAGTGTCATAGAAGATTTTTAAGGTTATGGGAACGTTATGAAAACGTCAAAAGTGTCAAAGTACAGGATTTTTGAGGTTATAAAAGCGTTATGAAACAGTCAAAAGTGTCATAGAAGATTTTTAAGGTTATGGGAACGTTATGAAAACGTCAAAAGTGTCAAAGTACAGGATTTTTGAGGTTATAAAAGCGTTATGAAAAAGTCAGAAGTGTCTTAGAAGATTTTTGAGGTTATAAAAGTGTTATGAATAAAGTCAAAAGTGTCATAGAAGATATTTAAGGTTATGGAAACGTTATGAAAACGTCAAAAGTATCAAAGTACAGGATTTTTGAGGTTATAAAAGCGTTATGAAACAGTCAAAAGTGTCATAGAAGATTTTTAAGGTTATGGGAACGTTATGAAAACGTCAAAAGTGTCAAAGTACAGGATTTTTGAGGTTATAAAAGCGTTATGAAACAGTCAAAAGTGTCATAGAAGATTTTTAAGGTTATGGGAACGTTATGAAAACGTCAAAAGTGTCAAAGTACAGGATTTTTGAGGTTATAAGAACGTTATGAAAAAGTCAAAAGTGTCTTAGAAGATTTTTAAGGTTATGGGAACGTTATGAAAACGTCAAAAGTGTCAAAGTACAGGATTTTTGAGGTTATAAAAGCGTTATGAAAAAGTCAGAAGTGTCTTAGAAGATTTTTGAGGTTATAAAAGTGTTATGAATAAAGTCAAAAGTGTCATAGAAGATATTTAAGGTTATGGAAACGTTATGAAAACGTCAAAAGTATCAAAGTACAGGATTTTTGAGGTTATAAAAGCGTTATGAAACAGTCAAAAGTGTCATAGAAGATTTTTAAGGTTATGGGAACGTTATGAAAACGTCAAAAGTGTCAAAGTACAGGATTTTTGAGGTTATAAAAGCGTTATGAAACAGTCAAAAGTGTCATAGAAGATTTTTAAGGTTATGGGAACGTTATGAAAACGTCAAAAGTGTCAAAGTACAGGATTTTTGAGGTTATAAAAGCGTTATGAAAAAGTCAGAAGTGTCTTAGAAGATTTTTGAGGTTATAAAAGTGTTATGAATAAAGTCAAAAGTGTCATAGAAGATATTTAAGGTTATGGAAACGTTATGAAAACGTCAAAAGTATCAAAGTACAGGATTTTTGAGGTTATAAAAGCGTTATGAAACAGTCAAAAGTGTCATAGAAGATTTTTAAGGTTATGGGAACGTTATGAAAACGTCAAAAGTGTCAAAGTACAGGATTTTTGAGGTTATAAAAGCGTTATGAAACAGTCAAAAGTGTCATAGAAGATTTTTAAGGTTATGGGAACGTTATGAAAACGTCAAAAGTGTCAAAGTACAGGATTTTTGAGGTTATAAAAGCGTTATGAAAAAGTCAGAAGTGTCTTAGAAGATTTTTGAGGTTATAAAAGTGTTATGAATAAAGTCAAAAGTGTCATAGAAGATATTTAAGGTTATGGAAACGTTATGAAAACGTCAAAAGTATCAAAGTACAGGATTTTTGAGGTTATAAAAGCGTTATGAAACAGTCAAAAGTGTCATAGAAGATTTTTAAGGTTATGGGAACGTTATGAAAACGTCAAAAGTGTCAAAGTACAGGATTTTTGAGGTTATAAAAGCGTTATGAAACAGTCAAAAGTGTCATAGAAGATTTTTAAGGTTATGGGAACGTTATGAAAACGTCAAAAGTGTCAAAGTACAGGATTTTTGAGGTTATAAAAGCGTTATGAAAAAGTCAGAAGTGTCTTAGAAGATTTTTGAGGTTATAAAAGTGTTATGAATAAAGTCAAAAGTGTCATAGAAGATATTTAAGGTTATGGAAACGTTATGAAAACGTCAAAAGTATCAAAGTACAGGATTTTTGAGGTTATAAAAGCGTTATGAAACAGTCAAAAGTGTCATAGAAGATTTTTAAGGTTATGGGAACGTTATGAAAACGTCAAAAGTGTCAAAGTACAGGATTTTTGAGGTTATAAAAGCGTTATGAAACAGTCAAAAGTGTCATAGAAGATTTTTAAGGTTATGGGAACGTTATGAAAACGTCAAAAGTGTCAAAGTACAGGATTTTTGAGGTTATAAAAGCGTTATGAAACAGTCAAAAGTGTCATAGAAGGTTTTTAAGGTTATGGGAACGTTATGAAAACGTCAAAAGTGTCATAGAAGATTTTTAAGGTTATGGGAACGTTATGAAAACGTCAAAAGTGTCATAGAAGATTTTTAAGGTTATGGGAACGTTATGAAAACGTCAAAAGTGTCATAGAAGATTTTTAAGGTTATGGGAACGTTATGAAAACGTCAAAAGTGTCATAGAAGATTTTTAAGGTTATGGGAACGTTATGAAAACGTCAAAAGTGTCAAAGTACAGGATTTTTGAGGTTATAAAAGCGTTATGAAAAAGTCAGAAGTGTCTTAGAAGATTTTTGAGGTTATAAAAGTGTTATGAATAAAGTCAAAAGTGTCATAGAAGATATTTAAGGTTATGGAAACGTTATGAAAACGTCAAAAGTATCAAAGTACAGGATTTTTGAGGTTATAAAAGCGTTATGAAACAGTCAAAAGTGTCATAGAAGATTTTTAAGGTTATGGGAACGTTATGAAAACGTCAAAAGTGTCAAAGTACAGGATTTTTGAGGTTATAAAAGCGTTATGAAACAGTCAAAAGTGTCATAGAAGGTTTTTAAGGTTATGGGAACGTTATGAAAACGTCAAAAGTGTCATAGAAGATTTTTAAGGTTATGGGAACGTTATGAAAACGTCAAAAGTGTCATAGAAGATTTTTAAGGTTATGGGAACGTTATGAAAACGTCAAAAGTGTCATAGAAGATTTTTAAGGTTATGGGAACGTTATGAAAACGTCAAAAGTGTCATAGAAGATTTTTAAGGTTATGGGAACGTTATGAAAACGTCAAAAGTGTCAAAGTACAGGATTTTTGAGGTTATAAAAGCGTTATGAAAAAATCAAAAGTGTCTTAGAAGATTTTTAAGGTTGTGAGAAAGTTATCAAAACGGCAAAAGTGTCATAGAAGATTTTTGAGGTTATAAAAAAAGTCAAAAGTGTCATAGAAGATTTTTAAGGTTATGGGAACGTTATGAAAACGTCAAAAGTGTCAAAGTACAGGATTTTTGAGGTTATAAAAGCGTTATGAAAAAGTCAAAAGTGTCATAGAAGATTTTTGAGATTATGAGAACGTTATGAAAACGTCAAAAATGTCGAATTACAAGATTTTTGAGGTTATAAAAACGTCAATAGTGTCGTAGAAGATTTTTAAGGTTATGAAAACGTCAAAAGTGTCGAATTACAAGATTTTTGAGGCTATAAAAATGTTATAAAAACGTCAATAATGTCATAGAAGATTTTTGAGGTTATGAAAACGTTATGAAAGTGATATATGTACCTTGAAGACTAAACTTCTTTGGGATGCGAACATGTGTGGTAACACCGTCGTACTTTGATTTTTTCCCAAAGCGTGCAACAATACGGTCAAAGCTAATCCGACGAAATGTTGTTGGGAATCGCTTTGAGATATGGTGGCGACGCAACGTTCTAACGTATCGAGAATTATGAAGGAAGCTTCGGTAGCCAGATGACCCTCCAAATGTATATCGTTAGTTAAATCGTCTCGAGAACGTTCTATGAAATCCGATGTCGGTCTGTACAGTTGTTCTTTACGCCAACGCACTTTTTCGTTCGACGATTGAGACGCCCCACCTTGAACATATCGACAAAATAAAAACAAAACGTACACGCTCGATCAAATCGATCGTTAATATGACGTCATTAACAATTAAATTAATCGATTCGGAATGTCCTGACGTCATATATTATTTTTACTTGCTGGTATGATAGGTTTGCTCATAACATCACTTTTAAATTACAATAAACTTTTACGTGTAGAGTTTAATTTTTATTTTTCAAAAATCCTGTCGAATACTAACCGATGTTACCAACTCGTTTTATGACGTCATACTTTAGAATACATTTAATTCTATTCATAAACAGTGTTGCCAGTACTTTTCTAGGGGATAAGCGCGATTTATGTTAATTAATCGAATTGGAAAAATGATATTCATTAAATAGTATTATGTACCCCGAAAAATTTCATCTATTTTTGCATAAATGAGTTTCATTGCGCAACAACTGTTAATAAAAAATCATTTTGACAGATGTCATTTGAAAGAAGATACTGAAAATGTCAAAATTAATTCCAAATAGTCGAATGCAAAAAAATAAAGTATCAAATGTGCAAAAAAAAAAGAGAAAAACTAGAAAATTAGTATCAAACGTCAAAAATGAGTCCAAATTATTAGAAACGGTTTACTTAATTTGAAAAATCGGCGTCAAACACCAAAAATTAATGTCAAATGTCAAAAATTAATGTCAAATGTCAAAAATTATTGTCGAGTGCAAAAAATGAAGGTGAAAAATTAAAGGAATGGTTTCAAAAGTCAAAATTGAATCCAAATTGTTTACTTAATTTGAAAAATCGGTGTTAAATATCAAAAATTAATGTCAAATGTCAAAAATTATAGTCGAGTGCAAAAAATGAAGGTGAAGAATTAAAGGAATGGTTTTAAAAGTCAAAATTGAGTCCAAATTGTTTACTTAATTTGAAAAATCGGTGTTAAATATCAAAAATTAATGTCAAACATCAAAAATTAATATGTCAAATGTCAAAAATTAATGTCAAATTTCAAAAAATGAAGGTGAAAAATTGAAAGATTGTCGTCAAATATAAAAATTGAATCTAAATCGGTATAAAAATTCGGTATTTAACGTGAAACATCGTTGCCAATTGTAAAGAATTATCATAAAATATAAAAATTTACGATAGAAACAAAAAAAAAATGTTCCTAAGACCGAAATTGAGTCCAAATCGTTGGAAAATAGGTTAAGATATTCTTCTCTCTCGGCTATAAATAGTCCTTTACACCTATATAACTTATCAAATCCGATATAAAATTATAAAAGAAAAGAAGAAATCTCACAATCCTCGAAAATTATTTCGAAGAACTTTCGACGAAACGAAATACGAACCTTTCCTTCTTTGCATCATTTCCCTGGCGGATCCTTGTCCTAAAATAACGTCCTCCAATCTCGATCTCATATCTTGCGTAGTCTGCGCGTGAGCGTAACCCGACGGCGGCGGCGCTCTTCTTCTCGGTCTATATTCGAAACAACTAGTAGACGCGTCTAATAAATGTAAAAGCGTAGCGAGACGATTCGGCGACAATTCAATCAACCATTGAGACAAACAATCTTTTTCGATATTTTTCAACAACCACAAAACGCAAGCTAATATATTCCGAGTAACTTCCGCCGAAATACCCAATTTCCTCGATTGCAACTACAAATTTATAATTGTAATAATAAAAAAATTAATAAATATCGAATCGAAATTCGTAATATTACCGTTGAAAAACCATCGCAAGTACTCGGCGGTAATTTTCCAGCTATAGCCATGGCTACGGTCTGATTTATGTTACTAGGACCCACATCGTCGTTGGTATATTGACTTTTATCGGTACCGAAATGGTGTAATAAAGGTAAAACGTCCATAGCTATCGATAATAGAGGCATATAAAGAGCCGCTACCCTTTGTCTAGCTTCGACGGTGCTATATCGAGGATCGCTATCGTGCCAAGACAATAACTGCTTCAAAGTATCCACCGCTTTGGTATGTAAACTGGGCTGGCTGTAAAATAACGTCGAATAATACTCGATATTTAATATATATATATATATATATATATATATATACGATTTTAACTTACTGCATTTCCAAAAGTACGGTAGCTAAATCGGCCAAAACTATACCGCACAAAAAATGATGTTGTCTATATTCGGAAGACAATTCCGCGAACGTGCTGGCTCTTTCTTGACTCGGCGGAGCCCCGGATAAAAACGAATTCTGACTAGTCGAACTGGTGACGCTCGGCGATGGAGAAACGTTGCTATCCGTAGCCATAAACGGCGAGGCGAACGGTAAATTCAAAGCGACGTAATGCTCGTGACTGCATATGATTCTAGCGAACTCGAGTTTCAATTCGACCAAAACCGAATCTTGTATCGAAGCTATTTTCGCTTGGAGTTGTTTGTTGTAAGATCTCAATTGTTGGAACACCCAACCGCGATCGGCTATCGATAACAAATCGAAAAAGAAGAACGCCAACGCCGCGTTCAGTTTGTGCGCTTTTCGAGTTTCGCTCGTCGAATGCGAAATTAATTCGGCGGTAACGGTATGTACTAAAGTCGATATGTCGTCTAAAAATTGTTCGGAAAATCTTATTTTTCTCGGCGCGTCCAAAAATCTCGTATGGGACAAATGTTCCACCATACCTAAAATGCGAAAATCGTCCTAAATAAACATTTCTCAAATACGCATACTATTATCAAAAGTTTGGCAACATCGTTTTCTTCTTGCTCGATGATGCTCGGTCTGTATTAATCTATCTACTACATATTATAGAAAGAGACCGATAAGACTTTATTCAATAATTTTTTACTCGTGATATGAAGTACAAGACCACTATTCTTCTTTTTCGATTATATCTGACAAGCGACACAAGAAAACATCTGATCTACGTCAAAATCATGGCCGTGGGGTAAACAATTGACTTTCGTATTTAGTTTTTCTTGATTTTTTCCGATAATTCGATTGTAGATATGTTTCGATAAAACTAATACAGCCAAAACTGAGTATTAACGCAATTTTTTTTAGTTAGTTTTTATCAAATTGACAAACTCTAAGCACAACACTATATAGTCGAAAAAACTCAATAAAACCACGTTTTAGTAAGGAAATTTCGCTCTAATTCGAATAAAGAATTTTTAAGAAACCATTTCGTGGCAAAAATGATCTAAAATCCAACAAATAACTTCAAAAACCACATAAAAACTTCCGGTACAAGAATTTGTTTACCCCACGGACCATTTTTTGACATTTAATTAATTTGCTTAATAGACAATCTTCTTTCACGAGTCGAGTTTCAATGCAAACTACTCGTTATATAAAGAGGCCTAAAGTACAAGACCACTATTCTTCTTTTTCGATTATATCTGTCAAGCGATACAAGAAAACATCTGATCTACGTCAAAATCATGGCCGTGGGGTAAACAATTGACTTTCGTATTTAGTTTTTCTTGATTTTTTCCGATAATTCGATTGTTTTCGATAGATTTCTTGTTTTATGTTATTAACAAGACTCCATAGATATGTTTCGATAAAACTAATACAGCCAAAACTGAGTATTAACGCAATTTTTTTTAGTTAGTTTTTATCAAATTGACAAACTCTAAGCACAACACTATATAGTCGAAAAAACTCAATAAAACCACGTTTTAGTAAGGAAATTTCGCTCTAATTCGAATAAAGAATTTTTAAGAAACCATTTCGTGGCAAAAATGATCTAAAATCCAACAAATAACTTCAAAAACCACATAAAAACTTCCGGTACAAGAATTTGTTTACCCCACGGACCATTTTTTGACATTTAATTAATTTGCTTAATAGACAATCTTCTTTCACGAGTCGAGTTTCAATGCAAACTACTCGTTATATAAAGAGGCCTAAAGTACAAGACCACTTTTCTTCTTTTTCGATAGTACTGAATACTATATATAATATATAACCGACCAGGGGCGTATCAATAATATAATCACTCACTTTTTATTATAAGTTCGAATAGAAACCAAGCATTTTGCATGGCTAAATCTCTGGATCTACCGCTGGAAACGACCCATTGTAGAGCTAATTGTTGATGGACAATCCTTTGACAAATACTAGCGTTCGGATTCAACAATTCGTTGGTGGGTACTCGCATACTAGCGGCCCTATCCAATCCTCGGGAATACTGAACTTGGGCTACTTCTAAATCGGGATTAGAAGTACTACGAGTCATCGAGGAAGAACAATTTTCGTAGTCGGGAGAATTTTGATTGGATAACGGATGAGGCATGTTGCATTGGTACTGGATATAAGTGGCTAATAGTTGGTTGCGACCGTGTTGGTCCACTGGGAGTTCTTGGACGTTCTGAAACACATCAACAAATATCAAAATATAATCGAATTGAATAAAACAGGAATTTTACTTACCGATATTTTATCCAGAAGCGAACAAATCGCTTCGAAACAAGTATGTCCGACGTTTAAAGTGTGACCAGACAAACGGGGCGGTTGCACTAATAATTCGATGATGTTATCGAAAATTATCGGTAAATACTTGACTATTGTTTCCGGTTTAGCACCAGACAAACCCAACATAGCAGATCTATAAAAAATGTAAAATCGTAAAATGCTAAATAATAGAATACTTTTTTCACTTTTAATTAAATATTCAACTTTCTGACGTTATTTCATATCAAGAACTTATAAAATAAACAAAAATAAATATTTTTTAAAAAATGCAAGTACCCTATTTGTAATAATTATTTAATTTTATAAAAAAAATTGTTACGCCACTGGTTAAAACAATGAAGATTTAAATGGCCTCGATTGATTAGTTCGAATGTCAAATTACCTTACTGTAACATGTAGCTGTCAACGTGGGAAGTAAAGTCAAATATAATACAAAAAAAGAAGATCAAATAAATAGAATAATTTCAAGGAATTCTTCAGTAAGTGTGGAACTAGTTACTTTAGATTTACAATTTAATGTTTATTGTGTAAAAATTTGTAATAAAAAAAATTGTTACTCCACTGATTAAAACAATCAAGTTTCAAATCGTCTAAGTTATTACAAATGTCAAGTTATTTTGCTGTAACATGTAACTGTCGACATAAAAAGTAAAGTTAAAAATTCAAATAAAAAGAAGATAAAATAAATGGAATAGTTCCTAAAGATTATTTAGTAAATGTTGTACTAGTTGTTTTAGAGGTTATGATTCATAATTTAATGTATATTATAATAAAAATTAAAAAATGTTACGCCACTGATTAAAACAATTAAGTTTCAAATCGCCTTAGTTATTACGAATGTCAAGTTATTTTACTGTAACATATAGCTGTCGACGTAAAAAGTAAAGTCATTTATATATAAAAAGAAGAGTAATTAATAAATAGGATAGTTCCAAGGGATTCTTTAGTTAGAGTTGTTGTTGTTGTTTTAGAGGTTATGATTCCCAATTGAACGTTTATTGTGCAAAACTTAGTGTAAATTTATTCGAAAGTAATACTTACCTAAGTTCGTTTTCTGATCCGACTTCTCCCAATCGTTGTGGTATGATTCCGGTATGTACGAAATCGTAAGCGGCGAAAAATCTCTCGATGGGGGGATCGTCGGTATGTACGGAAGAAGCGGCATCTAAGGTAACCGTAAATAATCCTTTATGATTATCTAACCATTTGGTTCCAGGTAAACACACATCCGGCGGGATGTAACTGTAATTTCTCGGTGGAGGTTCCAGCATTACGGGCAAACAAAATTCACCAGATATTAAACGACCGTCTCTCAATAAAGGTAACCACTGTAATGAAATATTATAATTTCTTTTTTTTGACCTTTTTCTATGTTTTTCGTGATTATTACTCTCGATTTTAGGTCTATTTTTTATAAAAATCAATTTAAAATAACAAAATTTAACTTTATAAAGAACGAAGTAGGTCGAAACGTCAATTTTTACTTATTACTTGTATCCAAACTTACTGTATATCCTACTGGTGTGTCCACTGTGTTTTGATCGAGTTTCTTCTGGCAGGATATGTGGTAAAAAGAAAATAGCAGATGATGATTGTCGGCCAAAGCGGCTGGTAATTTAATTTTGATTTCGTCGTAAAAAGAAGGGTTCTTATTGTGATAAGTAACTGCACAATAAGCTTCGTTTAACATTTCCGGACAACTAGATTTACCGAAAATATTATATAGGGCGTTCTTTTCCTCTTCTCCGGCCATTAATTGAACTCGAACGGCAAGGTTACGAGAAGAACCCGTTCTATTTGAAAAATTGAGTTCTTTTGGTGAGACAAACAGGAGATTTCTGTAGGTGTAATGCGGTACGAGTAATTCTTTTATGGGGAATTCTAATAGTTCTTTTATTGGTCTACTTTTCTCGTCTATATAAGGACGAAGTTTCGCCAATTCCGGTGTCAAACAATTCCTAAAAAGAAAAATCTTTACCTAAATGGAATTTAAAATTTTTTTATTTAACCTCAATTCTGTCGGACATGGAGATATTTCTAATTTCAAAGTAGCCGGTATACATTTTAATTTTTTCAAAACCAACGTGGGTCTTTTAAGTTCTTGTAAACTTTTATATAAATCTTCATCTTTAAGTTTATCACTTTCTTGTTTAAAAAACGAAGACATTGTCAAAGTTATCGGTCGGAATGAATCAATACTGTTTGCTAAATGATCAGGCGACCACGAACGTCTTTTATTCTGTCTCTCCAATGAACCTCTTCTAGTTAAAGTACCCATATCTGTTGCTCTCCGTCTTAATTGTTCAAGACCACTAGCCGAAGATTTCCTATCTAATATAAAAACCGTAAAAATCACATTTTTATAAAAATAAATAGTATATTTACCCAAACTGTTCGTATTAGAACCACCCCCTATTAAATCTCTATCAGAATCTCTTTCCAATGAATTTCCACCATTAATAACATTTACCAAATTAATCGCTGTCCAAGCAAAAGCTTGTCTATATTTCCCCAAACGTTCGCAAACAGAAACAGCAATTGATTTTAGTTTATCACGATTCTAATAAATTAAAAAAGAATTAAAATCCAATCAAAAAATAACCGAAAATACAATCACCTTGTCTTCTTTGAGATACGGTTCGACACATTCACTTATATCACCTTGTAAAACTTTCTCTAATCTTATTACGATGAATAAATCAGGACTAGGATGAGATATATTGAAAATACAACCCCTAGCTAAAGAACTAGTATCACTATAAGGCACGTGTCCTCCCAGCATCCTTTTCAAACCTTCCGGATTTAAATCAAAATAGAATGTCTCTGATACTTTTTTACGTTCCTTACAATCATACATAGCCATCGAAGCAAAAAGTGGTTCTACTTCTATATCCATTCTGCAACAAATAACAACGCACCTTCACTCAAATAGTGTCCCAAGTCTTTATCAAAATACGATTTGACACAATTATAAAAAAAACTAATTTTAAATCAGAAGAGACCTAAAATTAAGACGATTTAGAAACATTTATATATCAAAAAGTCTAATAAATAAGAAATTTAATTTGGTTTTTTGACTTATGACACTATTTGAGCTGAATTGCAACTATAATGACCAAGTACATAATGTTTAACAATATTATGTAGAAATTTGTTATCATACGTTAGTTGTTGGCATTTGACCAACACCCTATGTCCCATGTGTTCATAAGGTGCAATGGCAGGTAATCTTTTTTCTGCAGGTTCGTTTGCTTCAAAATGAACCTCTGATGTTATCAAATTAAATAAAGCGTCTTGTCTTTCTACTTGTCTTCTAGTTTCATTTAACTGATCCATAGTTTCTGGTACGGGATGTTCTAATATTTCCAAAATTAGGGGATCTCCTGCTGAATGTCGAAGATCTAAAGAAGCCCAAGAATTTCTTGGAGTTAATGTATCTCCGCATGATGAAACTGAAGCTATGGAAACTACACTTTGTCTACCACTACTATGTGAGGTCAAATCTGGAATTAATAAATTGAGAATTACAATTTTATTTTAATAAGAATGAATTCTACCGATTTCACTGCTAGATTCTGAAGGAGGAGCTTGGAAATCAACTTCAAATTCTTGTTTTGGTGTAAGGGGTAGTTCTTTGCAGAGATTAGACCTACTAGAAACGCTGCTACTGTATGATCTACTATTATATCGAATGATCTTCCAACAAGATTTATAACATTCTACACAAGTCTGGACATGAGGAGGTAAAGTGTCACTAAAAAAATAGGAAATTTATGAAATATTGTATTTAGATAACTATATATACATTCCTCACAGTTTTTCCTCGGGTAAAATTGGACGTATAGTTCTTATAGGCCTATCTAATATTTCCACTTCAACATCTCCTTGTGGTATATCTAGAATAGCTCTTAAAGGGTCACGATCTATTAAATTTTGATAACTTTGTAAGAAATCTTCAAATTCTAAAGGTTCTACTACTTCGTTTATCCACCCCTACACAAAAAATATATAAGTAAAAAAGTTATTAAATTTATAAATATAGACCGTACCGATGAAGAAGGTGATAAAAGTCCACTTTTTGTACAAGAAACATTTCGACGTACATCAGCGGCATGTTGTCTAGAACAAAAAAATATTAACGTTCGAAAAATTTTTGTATTTTAATTATTACTTTGATAATTTTTGTGCAAACGCCCTTTGCGTGGACGCCATTTCAATACAAAATAAACAATGTTTAAGGTTATACATATGTCAAATGGAGTAGTTCATTTGCATAAAAATTTTGAAAAAATAGAAGAAGTTTATGTCAAATTATTTTTCATTTACATATTGGTCTATTTTTAAATGTATACCATTTATATACAAACAGATAAGATATCAAAACTAAATGGTTTTTAATAAAATCGTTTTATTATTAGTTTTACTATTTATAACAAGTTGAAAAAATGGGTGCAACAAGCTCTCATTTTCACGACACATTTTCTCAAATGCTCAGTGACGATTCAATAAATACGCTTCTGTCAGACGAAATAAACAAATTAACTTACGACGATTTTTTAAATTTAGTCAGAGAGATAAATGAACTGTAAGTTTTTTTTTTCGTAACTCGTAAGTCATGTAATAATTGCGTATTTGTAGATCAAAAAAATGTTTAGATAAAAACGGTAATCAATTAATATTCGCCGTAAAAAACGTTAACGATTCAACTATATTTTGGAAAGCTACGATACAAATTGCTTGCGTTAAAATAGACCCGGAAGATCAAAAAATAATTACATTTAGGCTGTTATCCCTTAACCAATTTATAAAGGTTTTTAAGACGTTAAAGTGCCAAACTATAGCCGTAGAGCAATGTGAAAAGTAAAAAGTAATTATTACATATCAAAATTGATATTAATATAAATGTTTTCCAGCTACGACACTAAGGACGATGTTGATAGCATCAGTATATCTGGTATTATAGAAAGGTTATCAGAATCAAGTACGGAAAGTCAAACTATATGCTGCATTTGTTTCGAAAGGAAACAGGAAGTATTATTACCCTGTGCGCATAGTTACTGCTTAAGTTGTATAGAAGAATGGTACAATATTAAATAGAATAAAGAATAAATATAATAATAATGTTGTTTTAGGAACGAGACTCACGATACTTGTCCTATTTGCAGAGAAAAATTAGACAGTACAGACGATACTTGGGTATTATCAGATGTACCAAAAGCAGAAGAAATAAGCAAAGAAAT
Organism: Diorhabda sublineata; assembly: GCF_026230105.1. Lineage (NCBI taxonomy): Eukaryota > Metazoa > Arthropoda > Insecta > Coleoptera > Chrysomelidae > Diorhabda > Diorhabda sublineata. The sequence continues at coordinate 800,813 of NC_079474.1, read as the reverse complement.
TAGAGATAACTTATTAAATTTGACGAATAAAGATGGACATTCTTGTACACCTTTTTAATATATAACTTTATAGATAACGAGGGAATTGTAGGGTGTTTTTAATTAAAAAAAACACTGGCTTGTTTATGAAAATTTTCCTTTCATAAACAGATTTTCTTTCATTTCTTGCTGTTCATAAGACTTGACTATATGTACCCTCTTTACTAATACATTTCGTCATTAAGAAAAGTTTCCAAATGATCACAATTTTCATATTTTTTCAATATTTTCTTGCTGGGCTAGAATTTTCAAAATACTAAATGCTAGTATCGATTTTCACCTGTATTATCTGAATAAGATGGTGGAGAAAAATTTTCAATGTGCAATTATATCTATAAGAATCGAAATATTGTTTTTTATCGACTTTGGAGATTCAAAACTTTAATTGCTAATTCTTATTAAGTATTTCGTGTAGTGTAAAACCCTTCTGGAAATTGGAAGCCTACAATGTTCCGCTTTATTGTATAATATACTATAATGTTACAGTTTTATATTTAAATCTAGAAAATATATTACAAATATGTGAAAGAAAAAAAAGTATTATCGATTTTAATTTATTAAAAAAACCTTAACATGAAGGTACAGTTTGTGCTTCAGTCAGATATACCAACATGTTTCCTCCCATTATTGATTTTAGCCCTGAAAAACTGAATAATAAAATGAAAATAACTCAACGAGCCTTGAAGAGACTTTAAGAGATAAAATCCTAAACAAAGAAGTTTTTAGAACAAAAGTTACAGATGCAAATGAAAAAGGAACAGTGCTGGCTACTTTACAATATTGTCATATAGATGGATTTGAATTGGATCCAAGTCTAAGCAAAATAGTCGTTGAGGGAGACTGATCTCCAAGAGTGAACGAGACAGGCTGATGATATGCCATGAGAAGCTGAATGTTGTAATTCCAAATATCATACATCCTTGGAAGCAAAAAATCAAAGTAGATGACAGAAATTGCGACCTAACATGAACCCCAAGTAATCTATTTTGTTTTCCTATGTCTAAATTATTTTTTTTTTAATTTTGAATGTTTTCAGTTGACTTATAGACAAACTTCATGGTGTCTTTTTTTCAGTTTGTTGTGTGGGTTTTAAAATAAGTATGACTTTAATAATTTATTAATAATCCTTTTATACAGTATACATATTTATATAAATAATTCATGTATTTCCTAAAATAAAAACATATCATCGATATTTGAAGATTTCTCTTTTTCCTCAACTTGTTTTCTCAAAAATTTGAGACCCGCTTCAATAGATTCTTGTATATTTGTCCCGGTATTTGAACTCCTCTTTATTTTAGTGGAAGTTGGACCATAATAATCGTATGTTGAAGGAGGAGCTACTTCAACTCCTTTCCTTTTATGAATACCTTCATCTTCCAAATCAACGATTTGATCATTTTGTCTGATATTCCGCAATGCTATATCTGCACTAGTATCTTTTTGTGTCTTTTGGTTCAATTTTTCTATTTTGTTGGACGATTTTAATAAAACATTTTTCTCTTTCTTGTGCTTATTTTTCGGTTTTCCAGTACTGAATTTCAAGGTTTCATTTGATTCTACTCCATCTTCAGTTATTATTGTTTCTACGGCTCTAAAATTTTTTCTGTAATTAGTGGGTGGAGCGAATTCTGCAGGTCTGTCTTTCCTCTTCTTTTCGACCCATTCCTTTTGGGTCATGACATCCATTTCCTTAACACCTTCTTTACCTACGTCCCAAGGTCTAACATACTTCTGCCTAGCTTCCTCTAAAAGACGTTCTTTTTCTTCTTGTTCTTTTTGTTTTTGCAATTCTTTTTCAGATATTACTGGTTGAGGGGTAATAGATTCAGGTTCTGAAATAAACAGGATATTTATTAAAAAATTTAACAAGTAATAAATTGTTACCGTCTTCTTCTGGTGGCAGCCCTAATCTAGCCCTTTTTCGATTTCTAGCTGCTTTTAATCTGGCTGCAAGAAGCTTTTCTCTAGTTTCTTTAAGTTCCTGTGCTTTTTTTTGTTTATCCTCAGTTTCCTTTCTCAATTTTTTCAAAGCTTCTTGTTGCTTTGCTCTTTCTTCTTCATCTCTAGAGAAACCGTAGTAACCAACTCCATGTGTTCTCGCCTCTGCAACAAAAATAGAATAAAACAAATAAAAATTTATTAAATTTTTATACATTACCCCCATATAATACATCTTCATAATGAATATTTGTTTTATTGCGGTTTTCCTCTTCTTCCTTTTCCCATTGTCTTCTCTGTAACTCCCTTCTCATATCACTAGATATCATTTGGTCGGTGTCTTTTGAAATATCCGTATCTTCAGTGACATTTTGAGAACAATCTTCTTCATCTTTTCGGTTGTCTTCTTCATTTAATTGTTTCTTTTCATGGATTATCTTTTTCATTTCCTTGTCTTTTGATTTTAAAAATTCCAAATCTTTTTCCATACATTTCCTAGTTCTACCGAAGGAATCAACATATTCAACCCATCTTTCTCCCGGATCTTTTGCTTCATCTTCATCAGATTCATAGTAATTATCATCTTCACTTTCAGATTGTCTTTTATCAGATTCTGAATCACTGGGGGGTACATCACTTACTTTATTATTCTTTTTTTTATCAAATCTTACCAAAACTTGTTCATATTTTTTCTTTTTTTCTTCAGATAATGTACCAGACGAAAGTTTTTCGTATAATTCAGTTTTGCGTTCCAAAACTGTTCTAAAAATATGTATATTAAAAAATATATATTGTTTTAGATTTTTGTACTTACTTGGAAAGTTTTAATAAGTCTAAATCTTCCTCATAATCCTTATTACTCCTTTCTTCAACACCTTTATTCTTTATTTCTAAAGGTACTTTTTTTAGTACCTTAATTTTGGCTTCATTTTCTATTTTAGCTTTAGATATATCTTCCTGTTTCCTTAATATTTCAGCTTTTAAACTCAACAACTGTAATTATATCAATTTATTATAATATACTTAATGAATAAGAAATTTTTCTATATACTTACGGAAGATTTACTTATTTCGTATGTACTCATATTTATTTTGACAACTAATTTTAATTTAGGTTATAATTAACATCTTAAAAATTTCGTAGCCTTTACACATTTCAGTTATCTAGCTACTACTAGCGTGAATAATAGATAAATTAAACTCTAAATTATTTATATATTTATCTATGGTTAAATAAAGCTGTGTAATATTCTTATTTACATACAAAGCAAATAAAAAATATGGGACAAACGAAAAGCCAGTTTAGTGACGATGAACTACAGGATTATCAGGTATTTTATTTCAAATTAAATATTTCTTCTTGATTATTTGACTAAATTACAGGACCTGACATATTTTTCAAAAAAGGAAGTACTGCAGTAAGTATTCTTACTATTATTCTAATCCTTGCGTATTTATCGAATCATTTTTAGCGCACATAAAAAATTTAAGGCTTTAGCACCAGAAAAAGTGGGACATAACAAAAACGCCAAGCTTCCAGTAGCGAAAATATTACAATATCCAGAATTAAGTGTAAACCCTTTCGGAGAACGTATATGCGAAGTTTTCAGTTCTAGTCATGACGGAGATTGTACGTTCGAGGATTTCCTTGATATGATGTCGGTTTTTAGTGAAGGTGCTCCAAAATCTGTTAAAGCTGAACACGCATTCCGTATATTTGGTAACATTCAAATAACTAAATAAAAATAGAATTTTCAATATTACTTTGTTTTAGATTTTGACGGGGACGATATGTTGGGAGTATCAGATTTAAAAAAAGTTATCAACAAATTGACAGGAGAACATAAATTGAATGATAACGAGATAAATATGTTGATAGAGAATATATTAGAAGAAGCTGATTTCGATGATGATGGTTCACTTTCGTTTGCGGAATTCGAACATATCACTGATAAATCTTCGGATTTTTTAAAGTGAGTTTTTATTTTTTTATCGTTTTGGTTAGGTTAGGCTTTGAGTGTTTTTGTTTCATTGTAAATCACTTTCCACCGGAATCAATTTAACTTCTTTAAGTTTCATTTCTTGAAACTTTTTTATGTTTTTCTTAATAGACCTTCATGAATTTAAGTCTCTTTTTGATACAAAATTAATTTAAAGGCGATTTATAAGAAAATTTATTTTACTCTGGGTAATATTATCATAGTAATTGGTTTTTTATTAAAAAAAAAGTATAAAATATGAAAAATATGACAATTATAGATAACAGGAACATTTTTTTTCAGTGCCTTTAGGATTCGTTTGTAAGCAACCAAATATAAAAAATATAACATCAATATTCATATATTTTAATGTCTAATTTGTCCCTTTAATAAATTATAATCAATTAAATGGATATTTCATTCAAAATTAATCTGAAATCCTGGAAATTGAATTATTAAACTTTTTTATTCTAACAGTTATTGTTAGAATTCATAATTCTTAGTTACATTGCGGGCAATCAAGGGGCCAAAGGCTGAATTCCTTTGAGAAACCGGGCTTTGTATTCAACCCTTCGATGTTACTAAGCAAGTTAAGAGGCTTGACCAAGTGTTTGAACCACACTAGTCACTCACAGATGACGTTGTTTGCAGTTTCATCCTCCTCCATGCACCAATGGTTCTTCAGATCCATCATGATTCCTATGGCGTCGAATTTTGCGTCTATTTAGTTTGAGTAGTTGTTTGGTGTGAGACCCACAAGGTCCTTTGCTTGTCTCATACCAGGTGTCTGTAACCATTTCTTTCGAGCCTGCTTTGGAAGTAGACTGTTGATACACATTTAGCTACAGAATTAAGAACTGGGTATAGGATTTTTGAAATCAAATATTAACCAAAAATGTTTATTATGATTCGGGTAAAATACAAAATTATGCTTAAATTACACTTAATTTTATATATACAACAATCAGTTTTGTTTCAAAACGTTTTTAAGATTGCAAGTAACCGGGTAGTTTCATCCTCATAAATACATAAGTGGTACAAAATGATACCAATACACAGATAAATCCTACCGCCGTTATCAGTAACCTATTCAATTTAGGAGTAGTGGTATTATGTATGTGATCTAGAATGATAAATCCAAGACCACCCATCGAAAATAAAAAACTAGAAGCTAGTCCTTCCATTATGTATTGTCCGTTAACCCTGTACGGCATAAATGCTACCTAAAAATAGTTTTTTTAAATAATAATTGGATTTAAATATATATAATAACCTACTGGTCTTGAATGACCATGTTCGTCGGTCGTTGAACCTACGCTCGGTGGTTCTACTATAACATCATAAATTATTCCTAAAATTGATTTGTTAAAACAAAATTGAAATTTAAAAAAATAATATATTACCTCCCGTTACGAGAAAATACGATGCCAATACTATAGCAAACATAGTCATAGCAGACGGTTGTTTTACCCATGACGGTTTTTTAATTTTCATATGAGGTACTTCTAATATTATAAAAGGTAGAGTAAAAAATTGCTCCATGTTTTATAATAATAGAATACTTATCGTAACTAGTTGGCAAATAATATTAATAAAAAAATTTCTTCTTTTTTTAATCTACCACCGAAAGGATAGTTACTCTCTTACTTCTTCTTTTTTTAATTATTTCACTCGGACTATTTACCTATACAAATGTCAAAAATTTATATTGGCACTATTGTATTAGTTTATAAAATGTCAATTTAATATATATATATTTTTAGGTTATATTGTTCAATAATGGTATCTGTAAACTAAACAATAGGATGTCGTCAGTTTCAATATTCTGTTGTTTAAAGGGATGTTTAGATAATTTCCAGTTTCGTCCTACAGTGCCTCATATTCCAAAAGAGAATCCCGTTTTATTAGACACAGCGTTTATGGGTAAATTTCATAACAAATTTTAATAGCAACATAATAAGTTTAGTTTTATAGGATATGAAGTCGTAGTGGTAAAAAACGGTTTAAGAGTTTGTGGTTCGGGAGCTGTTTTAGGTAGCGCGCCATTAATACAATCAAAATCTTATTTTGAAGTTAAAGTACAACAAGGAGGTTCTTGGTCCGTGGGTGTTGCTACTAGACAAACCGATCTAAGTTTAGTAAAAGGTATTATATTTTCTAAACTTTATTCGTTTAGTTTCTGATTGATTTTCTAGGTGGTCAAGATGAATATTCTTGGTCATTGAATAACGATTGTAAAATATGTCATAATAAACAGGAAATTTACAAATTTAGTTTACCTACGACGTCGAATGAAGTCATCCAACAAATTAACGAAGGGGATATAATTGGTGTAGCTTTTGATCATATTCAATTAAAATTTTTTATAAATGGTAATGAAATTGATCATTCTATTACTAATATTAAAGGTACGGTGTATCCAGCATTACACGGTGAGTTATTTTTGATATTTGTTTATTTTATATGTATTTTGTTATAATTTTTCAGTTGATGATGGTGCTATACTGGATATAGTTTTAGATAACTTTACTTATGCTCCCCCGTCAGGTTTTGATAAAATTATGATCGAACAATCTTTGCTTTAAAAATTAAGTTCAAATTCTATTTATTTATTCCAAATAATTTATTTTTAGATAAGTTTTATTGAATCTTTATAAATTTTAAGCATTTTTTGGGTTAATATTTCATGTAAAAAACAGTTTTGACAATATTTTTAGAAATAGTGATAGTTTTCAAATTTAATCAGAAATAAAAAGACACGAATCTATTACTTTATTTATCAACCGAATAGAATAATTCAATATATTTTCAATTAATATTGAATAAAAGCTCAAAATACATCACTTTTACCTCAATAATGAGTTTATATATTTTTCAACATTGATCTGAAGTGATTTCTTGAATATTTAAATCTATTTCCTCTTATTTGTAACATTTTCATTCCTTTATTTAATTTTTTTTTAATCTTCTAATCGTGGTTTTTAATGAAAATTACTTTTCTAATGTTTAAATTTAAAGTGTTTTGTTCTTGAGTATATAAATAATGTACATTCCTATTATATATGTAAATAGTAAAATATTAAATCAAAAATAAATTTTAAACAATAAAATGTTTCAAACAGTAATACTAGATTTTTTTATTTACTCAAAAAATAAATATCTTCCTGTAAGAATCATTATTTTTGAAGAAAATTATTCAGTTTTGGCAACGCCGATTTCAAATAAATGTTGATTTTCGGATAATTTACCCATGAGCATATAACTTCTTATTCTATTAGTAAATGTCAATTCTTCTCAATTAATGTCAAAAATTTAACCAATAAGAATCAGTTGAAGAAATAGTAATATTGACAGTTTAAAAATTGATTAATTCAAATGAAGATTTCCGAAACGTATCAAATTAGGAGAATAAATAAATTAAAGACTTTGTCTGTAAAAACTATTATATTTCATCATGCAAAATAATTACACGTGTATATACTTTATGAAGCTAAATGTATGGTCATCTTTTCAAATACGAAAACAATAAATGCTCGAAAAGGGATCGAATTAACTTATTCTAAAGTGAAACAATCAGTCTCTATTGTGAACTTGTGATATATATGAAAAAAAAAGCGAAATCTTTAATATTTTCTTAGAGGGAATCGCTAAAAAATTTACGATCCGGTTCAATTTTTTTTCCGAAAACGAATTAAATTTTTAAATAGGATAAAAGGATTTTCCATATTCTGGAACTCCGTCACGTGATTTACACTATACAATTATAATTTTATATTTTATATATTATATTATATATTATATATTTTATATTTAATAGAATACGAAAATGCGTCAAGATTGTCCTTTATTTCGAATTATTTAGCAGCCCTGTATAAATCAGGATGCAATAATAATATTTTGGACACACCGTACAAACTTAAATCGTAAACGCCCTTTGGACCACGTTGTTGTATCATATTTCACAAATAAATGCGATTTTTTTAAAATGTACTTAACACTAAAATAAAATTTTTCCAAAATACAAATATAAAAATTTATTCTAATCAAATAAAAAACTTACGAGCTAAATCTTTGGTTATTTTTTTTTTAAATATAACTAAAATAGAAAGAATATTAAATGTTGTGATTTGCATTAACTAAGTAATATTGAATTATTTCGTTTTAATTAAAAGTACTGTAAAATTATTACTATATACGATTTTTTTAACTAATGTATTTATTTTCTCGTGTGTCTATTATTGGTACAACTGCACTACTAACTAAAAATGTACAACTACTGATCATAAAACGTATTCTTTATCACATAATTAATGATTCTTTATTCGGTTGCAACGTGTCAAAAATACTTATAACAATGGCCTCTAACTATTTAGTTAAACAGTTAATAATTTTGTTATCTGTCAAAAGTAGTTCAAATGTAACTTAATTTGACTTTATTTTTTAACCATCAATAAAAGATTATTTTATTTGTTGTTTACAAAATAAAAAAAAATTCGATCTAATAAAAATTGATAAGGTACGTAATACGAGGTGTATTTAAAAAATAGTAAATGATCAAATATACCAAATTTTTCAATAAAATAAATATCCTACGTGGAAAAAATCAGTTTTAAATTACACATTACTATATATATAAAAAAATCTAAAGTACTAGTTACTTTCTATAATAAATTTTGAGTATTTAAATTGTACAAAATCATATAAAACACGGTTTTTGAATCATAAACTGGTCTCTAAATAGAAATTAATTAGATATTTCAGGAATTACTAGGAATAAGATGAAGTAAAGCGTCGATAAACCAAAAAAAGTTAGAAACTTTATAAACGGTGAATACGGTGGACGTGAGATAAATGAAAAGATTCACAGATATCAATAAGTTGGGAAAAAATAGATAAGAAAGAAATGTGATTATTTTTGTTGCCTGTTTTTTGATATACAGATAAAAATTTGTGATAAAAAAATATAAAACTTCCATATGAAAATAATAGAAAGTAATGATGGCACTTCTAATATCAGACTTAGTAAAAATCGACCGTATTTTCAAGTATTATCGACGGGATCCTCCAATTTATCCCAATCGAATTCCGTTGGACTTTGTTTAGCGTTCAACACCCCGAGATTCTTAAATCTTTCTTGGAAATCGTTATCTCGTTTTTTCAATCTCTCGAATCGCTCAAATAAAATTTTTTTTGCGAAACTGTATAACTGTATATCGAGATTATTCAATTTTTTTATTTTTTCCGATTGATCTGACGTTAGCGTGGTTAAAGTGTAACTGGAAACCGTGGCGTTATTTTGTTCGAAGGGTACTGCAAATCTAAGATTAAAAGTTTCCTCGAATATGTATTGGGATATTTTTTGGTATTCGGTTAAACCGAAAAATGCCATAGATAGAAGGTTCTTCTTAGCGCTGGCCAACAATATCCTGTTCCTGTCGTCTAACGACATGTAGGATCTATTATAACAACCTGTAGAAGGAAAACAATAACGAAAATTCAATTTTAAATCATGACATAACTAATTTTTTTACCAACTAATTCCAGATCTGCCAACATCCTCGTCTGTCTATTGTTACCTAAATTACTTTCGCAATTCATAAATTCGTCTAATTTGACACCCTCCCAATCTTCTCCTTTATAACAAGAAGGCACTTCTCTTTCAGTGGCTAATCGACCGTTACAAAAGTGTCTGGAACCCTTCCAAGTGGCTCCTCTTTGTACGTGACGAAATTCAGATAAATATCTACGCAATTTATTATTAATTTGTTTTTTTTTCAATTTTTTATTTATATGAAAACTCACCTTGCAACCGGTTCTCTTAATAACGTTATATAGAAATACCTCCTCTTTACCACATCTTCCATTTCGTCTAATTTTTCGTCTACGCAGCTTGTTAATTCTGTCCAATCTGCGTGTAAACCACATTTCCATCCTGTAGTATACCGACTGAACAACCAGCTTTGGTTCGAATGAGAACGGAAACAATAACATCTCTTTCGACCTATCGGGCACGTACAAGGTCGTTTCAAGTCTAAATCGTGAACGAGATGTTTACCGAACGACGTTCCTCCTAAAAGATAATCAATTTTATCACGACAAGTTGACAATATCTCATTCAAAGTGTCACAAAAGAAATACGCGATATATAATACAAAAGGGAACTTTATTTTGAGACACCTTGTATATTTCTCCGATACGTAAAGTATATAAATAACCGAAATCGCTTTCTATTTCCTCGGCGAACAACAATGTGTGTCGTTTCATAACAGGACAGTTTAATTACCTCTTCTAATTATAGAAGCATCAGGAAATGTTTTGTCTATATGATGGAAACGATTTTTTCTTTTTTTGGAATTGTTTTTTTGAAAAATTACAGGAATATTACTTAGGAGAAGATTTAATGAAAAATAAACTTGATTTGATTCGAATTGCGAGACTTATATATAAACATAACCTCAAAAATAATTCTCTCTTACTAACATTAATAAAATTTATTAGCATTAATACAATGGGTTCAGGATAATGAAGGAAGTTTCATTCAAAACACATGGACACGTAGATAAAATAAAATTATTCAAACAATTAAAAAGTCAATATACCGAATATCTCATTTGAATACTAATTATTTTTATCTTGAATAAAATATTATTAAGAAACAACTTAAAACGATGAAAGACGTAATTTTGAGGATTACTACTATAAGAAATTAAGATATTATTTATTAATTTAATAAATTTACCTGTTTTTTGCATATGGAGAAAAACAATGACATCATGAGAGTCCATATCGAAAGTAAAATCATCATTTAACATATCGTCATAGCTTAAACTAACTTTTGATCGTGACTGAGCAAGGGGCTTACCTAAATTATCTTGTATGTACACTGTTTCTCTCGAGCTTAATGCACATACCTTAAAATATTTATAAATAGTAAATGTTTACATTATAATACAAGCATCTTCGTAAAAATGGGTCAAATTTATCTAATATCTATTTTGAAAAATACAATCAATTCAGGAAACAAGTTTATTGATAATAAGGAAAACAATTTTAAGGTCAGGCATGTTATGAATTAATTACGTCAATATTTTAATGTTGAATGATCTTACCTTATCGGGGCAGAAATATCCAAATCCAAGTATACCAAAAATGCACAAAGCTAAGCAGAAAAGGCATATTTGCTTTAATCTGGAGGACCTGTTTTCCATTTGTTCAATTTCATAGATACCATTAGGTAAAAGTAATGCTAAATCGCTATTAACCACTTGTACGGATACACTTTTCACATTCTTCATTATCAATCCATTGAGGAAAAAAATAATAACGATTCTAATTTATTTGTTTACATATTTAAGTGATATCTAAACTATAGCAGATCACGCAACTATCTACTTCTAAATGATAACAAACTGCTTATGAGTTTACATTAGGTTTGTTCTTGGTAGTTGCATTGGCACAATTAGTTCGGAAAGTGTACTCTAAAGTGCTCTTTGTAGCAGAACCAGCGCGAGTGTCGTTGTTCTTAGTAGCAGTGCAAGAGAACAAGTTCACCCAGTTCACTGTTTTGCTTGCACTAGGTCTAGAGTCAGTTCAGCCAGTGCAGTGCAAGACAATGTAATAAGTGTAATGTGGAAACGGTGGCACTATATCTGTGTCACCGGACGAATGTAAAATATCAAATTGTTAATACTACAAGGCCTGACATCAAATAACCTCAAATACAACAATCAACAAATGCTCCATTGCTCTCTACTCTATATCGTTCTTTCTATCGGATCTATTTAATTTTATACACTCAAGAACTGTCCTACACCAGTCCACCAGAACAGTTCCAGTACAGCTATCAAGAACAAACCTATTGACATAATTCGAATTTCCAGATAAGGAGGGGAGAACCGTGACGACATTATGTCAAACTAATTTTATATTTCAATGTTATTATATATCTAATTTCCTTATTTATTCAATTTCATCAATAAATCGTAAAAGTTGAAAATAATTTTTTTTATTTATTGTCATTATAATCGATATATTTTTAGGATGACGATCCTATATTAGCGTCGATCGAGAATAATTTGTATAGAAGAAGTGATAATAATGTCAATTGTCACTATGACAGTTGTTTTTAAATGTCATTAATATATTAATTTAGAATTATTTAAATATTATTTTTGAATTAAAAAGCTCGAAATCTATTTAGATAAAATGGATAACGTTGGAGCCGAAGTAGGACAAAAAATGAGGGTAGGTTATATTAATTCAAATTTTATATCAATTTCAATAATTTATATATTATTTAGTTTAGTATGTGTGAAGAAATTTCGTATGGTTACATAGATTCAATTTCTTATCAATATTTAATATTAATTCGAAATAAATTAAAACACTTACCGAAAAAGGGGAAAATTATTTTGTTGTGTGTGAATATTTTGTTATAACACCATTAAAATAAAGTATTTTTTAGTCGGCCATCAAGGCCAAACTACTAGAATTAAACTGCTACGTCGGTAAGTTGTTAACTTAATCAAAAGACATAAATCCAATTAAAGAATTATTACAGATGATGAACTTCCTGATTATATAATGGTTATGGTGGCGAATAGAAGATCTAAATCTCAGATGAATGAAGATTTGAATCTATTTTTGAATACGAAAACATCTGCATTTGTGGAATGGTTACACATCGTTCTTAAAAAACTGAAAGAAGTCACAGTTACCAACCCAGGTAAGTAAACAGAATCGAATTATGGACGTTTGTCAAGTTTATATTGTAGAAGTTTATAAAAAAGTGGCCAAAAGGAAATCGAGTGAACAAATAGATGTTAAGGTTAAAAAAGAGAAGTTGAAAAGAATTGAAAACGTGAAAAAAGAGAGTCAAAATGATCCTTTAAAGTGAGTTTTTATTTATTATATTTATTTAAATATTTTCAAATTCACTTTTTAGAAATTCTACGAGTATTGATAAGAATAATGCAGGGGAATTTGATATACCTCTTCTAACAGATATAAATTCATCTAGTGAGAATGATTTAAAAGAAATTGAAGCTAAAATAAGAAATGTTAAGAGCCGATTAGGAATAGTAGTAGACGGTGATGTAAACGAAGAGATTTTAAGAATTAAAATTGAAGAAGGTGAATAATCTTACAATTAATTAATATTTTATGTAGATTTTGTAAGTTTTACAGCTAAAAACAATACTATACAGCAAGTTGAACGATATAGTAGTCCAAATGAAAGAGAAGTAGTGTTAAATGAAGAAGAACAAGATGAAATTAGTTATACCCCAGAAAAACCCCATAGACATTCACCAATTAGGTTCGAAAAGGAAGATTTCGTCAAAACTCCACCTAGAAAACCCTCAATACTCTCTAGATTGGGAAAAAGAGTTGCAATCAGCAGCGAATCAGAACAGAAAAAGAAGAAAACGAATTTTTCTGATACAACAAAGGAAGAATCAAATTTCGAAAGGAACAGTGATAAGCAGAGGTATAAAAGGGACGAAGATAAGAAGAGATCGAGTGAAAGAAAGTTTTCAAGAAACAGGAAGGAATTGGATGTTAGAGAAAGGGGGGAAAAGGTGAGTGTTTTAAGTAGACTTGGGGTGATGTCGAAAATACATGTGCCGGAAAAACCTCTTGAGGATCCTGATATTGAAGACGAATTAAAAACTAGGGAAGTGAGAAGTATGGTTCAAGTTAAACCAAGAGTTTTACCCCCAATTACCATCCAACCCAATAAAAATCTTCTACTGAAAGCTGTAGCTGAAGCTAATAAGAGTGTTACTGAAGCCAATTCCAAAGTTAGTGAATTTGGGTTTTGTTTATTACGAAAAAATTAATGATATTTTGTAGGTTGCTTTGAAGTCGTCTAAAATCGATGATGAAAACGTTTCGTCCACGAGAAAATTGTCGCACAAAGAGAAAGTTAAATTGAGGAATCTCATTCTAGCGCAAGTGTCTTTGGAAGATAGTGATGATGGTGTAGACGGTGATAAATATATGGAATATGTACCTAAACCCATTAAAAAAATTGATGCCAAAGGATTGCCTGAATATGTCCCGTCAACCAGGACTTCGGTTGATGGTAAGTGAATTTTTTTCATTTTTTTGTTGATTTTTGTCACTTGGAACCGTTTTTTGATGTTCTTCTCTCTTATTTTTTACATTTGATACTTATTTGTGGTGGTCATTGCGATTTTTTCACTTTTTATATTGATTATTGACATTTAAAACCGAAAATATATATTTGAAATCGATTTTCCATTAAAGACCGAATCTTGACATTTGAAAGTGAGTTATAATAGTTAAAACCGGTTTTTGACATTTAAAACTGAGTTTTGACATTTAAAAACAGATTTTTGACATTTTAAACTGAGCTACGATAATTAAAAACCGTTTTTTGACATAAAACAAACCAATTATTATCAAATGAAGTCTATTTTTGACATTCAAAACCGAATCTTAACATTTTGGAGTGAGTTTTAACATTTAAAAACCAATTTTTTACATTTTAAACTGAGTTTTGACATTTAAAAATCGATTTTTAACATAAAACAAACCAATTTTCAACAGTTGAAATCTATTTTTGACATTCAAAACCTATTTTTGACATTTTAAACCGATTTTTGACATTTAAAACTGATCTACGACATAAAACAAACCAGTTTTTATGGAATGAAATGTATTTTCGGCATTCAAAATCAATTTTCGACATTCAAAACCGATTTTTGACATTTATTATCAAATTCTAACGTTTAAAGCTGAGTTGTGACATTTAAAAACCGATTTTTGACATAAAACAAACCAATTTTCAACAATTGAAATCTATTTTTGACATTCAAAACCTATTTTTGACATTTAAAACTGAGTTATGACATTTAAAAACCGATTTTTAGTATTTGAAACCTATTTTTGGCATTTTAAATCGATTTCAGATATCTAAAAATCGATTTTTGACATTTTAAACCGATTTTTGACATTTAAAACTGAGTTTTGACATTTAAAAATCGATTTTCAATATTTGAAACCTATTTTTGGCATTTTAAATCGATTTTTGACATTTAAAAACCGATTTTTGACATTTAAAACTGAGTTGTGACATTTAAAAACCGATTTTTAATATTTGAAACCTATTTTTGGCTTTCGAAATCCATTTTTGACATTTAAAAACCGATTTTTAATATTTGAAACCTATTTTTGACATTTTAAACCGATTTTTGATATTTAAAACTGAGCTACGACATAAAACAAACCAGTTTTTATGGAATGAAATGTATTTTTGACAATCAAAATCAATTTCCGACATTTAAAAGCTGATTTTTGACATTTCAAACCGATTTTTAACATTCATAAACCGATTTTTTACATTTAAAATCAATTTCCGACATTTATCACCGATTTTTGACATTTTTAATCGAATTCTAACGTTTAAACCTGATATATGACATATAAAAATCGATTTTTAATATATGAAACATATTTTTGGCATTCGAAATCGATTTTTGACATTTAAAAATCGATTTTTAGCATTTTAGCAGTCGAGTCTTTTTAATTTGAAACGTATTTTTAACGCCCTTAAATTAATTTTCGATATTCAAAATTGAATTTCGACATTTAATCTCGGATTTTGATCATTTATTTAAATATATTTTCATCATTATTAGTAGGAATTTTTGAAATTTATTATTTATATTTGATACCGTACTGTTATGTTACGAGGGGTTTTCCATTTATTCGTCTACATATATACAGTAAATGGCGTTTTCGAAATCTATCTATCGTATACAAGGTGATGCGGAAAAGTTATTTAGTATCGATATCATTTTATAGATAGATCGGTCGAAGCGGCACCGGCGAAAATTAGAAAATCAGCCAAAGAACGATTAGAAAGAAGAAAATCTCCGTCTCCCATTATTTTCGATAAAATATCTACCGTGGTGAGTGGTAAAATATTAACACACATCAAATATAATTTATCGGAATGTTGGTTTGTTTTGTTTTGTTTTGTTTGGCAGGTGAAGACTAAATCGGACGTACCGGAGACGCCGCTACCGATCCACCCGCCGTCCAGCGTGAAAATCCAAGAGAGGTGCAAATATTGGCCGGGTTGCAGACAGGGCGACAAATGTGAGTTCGTTCATCCGGTAACGGTTTGCGAATCGTTTCCGAATTGCGAAAACGGTGATAATTGTTCGAAAATTCATCCGAATTGCAAGTTCGGTTCGGGTTGCACGAAACGCGATTGTCCCTATACCCATTCGGTCGGTTCCGTTTCGGCGGTAACGCCGCCGCATATTTGCAAATATTTTCCTAAATGCGCGAACGTCGCTTGTCCCTATTTCCATCCGAAATTCTGCAAGTTCGGTAAATATTGTAAAAATAAAAACGATTGCGCCTTCTCCCATTCGAAGAATACCCTCATACATACGTGGAAATCGAAATGATTCCGTTTCTTTTTTTTTTTTGTCGTCAATTTCATCGTCTCCGATGGACGGAACTTGTCGTTTATCCCTCGTATTACTTTCTTCCTCTTTTTTTTCTTTTTCATAATTCGATCGATTCGTCGGTGGTCGGCGTATTTTAAAAGGTGAAATTTTGGTTTTTGACGTATCGTTTCAATTTTTGGCGTTGGACACATTTTTTTTTTCTAGATTTCTCGGCCGTTCTCAATATTTTCAATTTTTAACGCTTTTCGCTGATTTTGAATCTGTTTTTATTATTTTTTTTAAATATCACTTCGATTTATGATGTTCCGAGCCTTTTTTACCGATTTTTTTGACATTTCACGTATATTTTTGACGTTTGACGGTTATTTTTTGCATTTGACGTTTGACATATTTTTTTGACGTTTGACGTACTTGTTAGACGTTTGACATCAATTTTTGACGTTTGACACTCATTTTTAACGTTTACCTTTTGACGTTTGACACTAAATTTTTACGTTTGACACATAGTTTTGAAGACGGTTACCATTTTTTGATGTGTGACATCAATTTTTGACATTTGACACCAATTTTTTGACGTTTGACTTTTATTTTTTGTGTTTGACACTAATTTTTGTCGTTTGACATATAGTTTTGAAGACGGTTACCAATTTGTGATGTATGACATCAATTTTTGACGTTTGACACTAAATTTTTACGTTTGACACATAGTTTTGAAGACGGTTACCATTTTTTGATGTGTGACAATAATTTTTGACATTTGACATTTATTTTTTGACGTTTGACTTTTATTTTTTGTGTTTGACACTAATTTTTGTCGTTTGACATATAGTTTTGAAGACGGTTACCAATTTGTGATGTATGACATCAATTTTTGACGTTTGACACTAAATTTTTACGTTTGACACATAGTTTTGAAGACGGTTACCATTTTTTGATGTGTGACAATAATTTTTGACATTTGACATTTATTTTTTGACGTTTGACTTTTATTTTTTGTGTTTGACACTAATTTTTGTCGTTTGACATATAGTTTTGAAGACGGTTACCAATTTGTGATGTATGACATCAATTTTTGACGTTTGACACTAAATTTTTACGTTTGACACATAGTTTTGAAGACGGTTACCATTTTTTGATGTGTGACAATAATTTTTGACATTTGACATTTATTTTTTGACGTTTGACTTTTATTTTTTGTGTTTGACACTAATTTTTGTCGTTTGACATATAGTTTTGAAGACGGTTACCAATTTGTGATGTATGACATCAATTTTTGACGTTTGACACTAAATTTTTACGTTTGACTCATAGTTTTGAAGACGGTTACCATTTTTTGATGTGTGACAATAATTTTTGACATTTGACATTTATTTTTTGACGTTTGACTTTTATTTTTTGTGTTTGACACTAATTTTTGTCGTTTGACATATAGTTTTGAAGACGGTTACCAATTTGTGATGTATGACATCAATTTTTGACGTTTGACACTAAATTTTTACGTTTGACACATAGTTTTGAAGACGGTTACCATTTTTTGATGTGTGACATCAATTTTTGACATTTGACACCAATTTTTTGACGTTTGACTTTTATTTTTTGTGTTTGACACTAATTTTTGTCGTTTGACATATAGTTTTGAAGACGGTTACCAATTTGTGATGTATGACACCAATTTTTTGACGTTTGACATAT
Source organism: Diorhabda sublineata (assembly GCF_026230105.1). Classification (NCBI taxonomy): domain Eukaryota; kingdom Metazoa; phylum Arthropoda; class Insecta; order Coleoptera; family Chrysomelidae; genus Diorhabda; species Diorhabda sublineata. Next base: position 782,716 of record NC_079474.1, on the reverse strand, counting down.
AGTTTTGAAGTCTATCGCCAATTTTTTCACATTGCTCACCATTTTTTGATGTTTGACGTACTTTTTTGACGTTGGACGTTTATTTTTGACGTTTGACGTTTATTTGTGACGTTTGACACTAAGTGTTTGACGTTTACTTTTGACGTTTGACTTTTATTTTTGACAATTGACACTAATTTTTGACGTTTGACATATTGTTTTGAAGTTTGTCACCAATTTTTTCACATTGCTCGCCATTTTTAGATGTATGACATTAATTTTTGACGTTTATTTTTGATGTTTGACGTTTATTTGTGATGTTTGACACTAATTTTTTGACATCTGACATAAATTTCGAAGTCCGTCGCCAATTTTCTTACAAATCTCACCTTTTTTTGATGTATGACATTAATTTTTGACGTTTGACATATCGTTTTGAGATGGTTACCAATTTCTCATTAGATTACCCTCTGTTTATAGATGTGTTACATTAATTTTTGACGAAACGAAGTGTTTCAACATTTCTCACCGTTATTTGACTTCTGACGTTTGACATGTACCAATTTTTATGTTTGACATTAATTTTTGACGTATGAGACATAATTCTGACGTTTGTCATTAATTTTTTTTGCATTTCTTACCGTTTTTCAATACCTGACGGTTATTTTTTTTTATTTTTTACCAACTTCTCACAAATATTTGAAATTGGAAACTTATTTTTCACGTTTGACATAAATTGTTGACGTTTGTCTTGAATTTTTGAAGTTTGACATCAATTTTTCTGTATTTCTTACCAATTTTTAATTTCTGACCGTTATTTTTGGCATTTGAAACAAATTTTTGAAATTAATCATCGATTTTTATACATTTCTTACCGATATTTGATGTTTGACTCTTATTTTTGTCGTTTGACAGAAATTGTTGACGTTTGTTTTCCATTTTTGACGTTTGACATATAATTGTAGAATTTGTATACCAATATTTCGTTGTATTGGTCCCCGATTATTGATGTAGATTTTTATTTTTTGACGTTTGACGTTCATTCTTGACAATTGACACTTTTTGTTGAAGTTTTTCTCTAATTTTTTGAAATTACCTTATGTCTTACAAATATTTGATGTCATAAACTTATTTTTGACGTTCGACATCAATTGTTGACGTTTTTCTTGAATTTTTCGACATTTCTTACCGATATTTGATGCCTGACTCTTTTTTTGACGTTTGACAGCGAATTTTTGAATTTTTCAAGAATTTTCTTCATTTTTCACCGAAATTTTCCATTCAAATTTGATAATTTTTTATATTCAGCGCCATTTTTTTTATTGTATTATATATTATTATCACATTTGACATTCATTCTTGACCTATGACACTTATTTTCAACTCCTGTCATGAGTCGCGGACATTTGACACAAATTTTTGACGTTTGATCTAAATTTCTATCATTATTTGACATATGTCAATCTTTGGTTGAAAATATTTCGTATCTTCATCCTGTATATAACTTAAATATGACATAATTAAGAATTACCAAGTAAATAGTATTTTCTCCGTAGTTTTTCCGACATCGGGATTTTTCCATAAAAATACATTTCTCTTATTGCTCTTTATTTTCCGGCTGTTATACGTCATCATGTGTAAATATTTATTTAAAAAAATATATTTACTCTATCACGCCAGTTTATTTATTTAAAACATTTTTTTTTATTTAATTAACAATTTTTATCAAAAAAAACCTGTAACCCCGTAATTTTCGTTTTAATATGAGAAAATGAGAAAAATACGAGAAAAATAATTATTTATTCATGCCTCATATAAATTATTTTTACATACATAATTTATCTATAAAAATATTTTTTTTTCAATTTTCATCAAAATCGTTTATACTTACAATAATTCAAATAAATTTATTTGATTAAAATCTCCGTTCAGTAATTATTTGATCACGAATCGAATAAACAAATGCTTTTTCTGAGTGTATATCAATTATCGTCGAATTATTTGATCACGAATCGAATAAACGAATACTTTTTCTGAGTGTATATCAGTTGTCGTCGGAATCGAGTACGTGTTGAGACGTCACACTAGTTGTAGTGGTGTTTGATACGGAAGAAGGTTTATTTCTTGTGCGACACCACACTGCGATGTATTCTATCACCCACGCCAAACAGCATAACATAATAAGAAGCGTTTGCGAGTGTATGCAAATTGGAAAACTTTCCGTTACATCCCGTATATAACCTAAAATAAAATTTTTTAAAATTTTTACGCGTCGATGATTAATTATTTCTACAAAATGGAATCGGCGATGTTCAATTGTTTTATGATTTTTGACAGTTTAGTTGCTGGTACTATGAGAACTAAGATGGCGATCAGTAGCGTCTTTGTGTTCGGAGGGGTAACATGTTGAAATTTTTCTCTGTTATAGAGTTGAATAATTGTGAATAGAAAATAGTTTTAGTGAAATTATTGCGTTAAAAGGTGTTGTTGTGTGAAAAATCGTGTATTTTGTTGTGTTGATTAAAAAATTACGAGGAGTTATGTTATTTATTATTAAACTTAACCTCGCGAGTTTAAAGCACCTAATCGTCGGCCATTGTGATTCTAACTAACGGTTACGACGTTGCCGTACTGCTTTAAGATTAATTCTACCACAATATTTTTCATGATGTAAGTTTTTATATTAAATTTACTTTATTTTGATTAAATTTGTATATATTTATATACAATCGTTAAGTTTTTAAATATCGGGGATCATTTTAAACAAATTATTTTGATAAAAATTAATAATAATCAATTAGAAAGAATCAAGTTTAATAACCTTTCTAAGGTTATATTTTTGAGAGTTTTCAATTGTTTTTTTACTTGTTCCTTTTCGAATTTTTCATTATTGGATAATAATTTTACTTATTTCGATATTAATATACATTCAGTACGTTTTTAAATACAGGGCATTATTTTAAATAAACCGTTTTGTTTATATTAGTGATTATCAATTAGAATCAACTAATTTTGATACATTTCACTTTTTGAGGTTATGTTTTTCGTTGGTTTTCTTTTATTTTTGGGTAATTTTATGTACTAAGATAAAGATAGTTTATTTATATGAAGTAATAATCCTTTTTGTTACAATAATTTCAATATATATATATATATATATATATATATATATATATATATATATATATATATATATATATATATATATATATATAAATATGAATTTCTTACCTAAAAGCGGGCCTAAAATTACAATAAATAATCCTTTTCCTACCATATGCAAACCAAATGCAGCTGGTAATTTTTCCAAAGTTGAGTATTTCGAAGTGTATTCCGCTATAGTAATGGTGAAATTGATCAAAGTAGCTCCTCTAGTAAAACCTGATATCAGTAACCATATCACTATCCTGTACCATTCGGTTTGTTGAGCCAGAGCTGTAAAAAATGATGCGAAAAATAGTTTTATTTTAAGAAAACAAAAAAATTACGCTCTGTGTTAATAGTGATTTTTTTTAAACGAGGGAGAATCCATAAATCTTCGTTCGAAAGCAAATAATAATCGTGATTGTAAAATAGACTAGCAAAAAAATTAGCACAAAAAGAAATTAAGTATAGGCCTCAATTATACTGAAAGCTTAAGTTTTTTTTTTCTGAGATTTTTACCTATTCTGTGTGGCTCCATCAAGCTGCCAACAAAAAAGTCACAGTAACATTAGAATATTAAATGTTTATAATTGAAACAATTTCAAATTCGTAAAAACTAAGGAAACTAAAGAAGAATCAATATTTTTTTAATGAGGAATCAATTAACATTTTGCTCAATATACAACAAAAAGGTTCTGCATTTCGAGGTTATGTTTTTGACGAATTTCGAGGTTATGTTTTTGACGTCATTGAAAAATCTTAATTCCATTGTTTACTGCGCAGTTTCGGTTTGATATTTTTTTATTTTCGTAGTTTTTCTTATCGTTTTTTCTTGTATAAACAGACATTTTTAACGCTTGAGGAGTTTTTTTGAACATTTTTCTTTAAAAATGAAGTTGACATTTTTTTTGGCTCATTTGAATTCCCTTATTTTTCGTATTTAGGACAGGAATGAAAATCAATTTCAGAAATTGTTAAAGTCTAGTTAAAAAATATGAAAAAACTACCAAAGAAATTTGTTTCATTCATTTTTATAATTTAATATATATTTTAATTTCAAAAAAATAACTTTTGGCGCTTAAATTAATTAGAATCATCCTCATATTTTAAAAGATAAATTTATAAACAAAAAAAATGTGAATAAAGAAAGTTTTCACTTGAGGTTTTTCAATGGAAAACTTTTTTAAAAAGAAAATGTAGCACTTATTGACGTCATGAACATAAACTAAGAGTTTCCTGTCCCGTGTTGCCAATGTTATTATTTTTCTTACCTAGTAAATTATACTAATCGCATATTTATATGTATGTTTGGTTGCCTACATAAACATCCTTCAATATTATCGGAATGTAAATAGATGTCATGCGTATCACGTATAATAGAGAGTAATAAAAATTTTTTCGTTTAACAAACCGGTATAAACAATTTATAATTTGTGAAAAAAAAGTTGTTTTTCTTCAAAGTTCGTGTTGTATATTTTGTGATATAAAGAAAAATTATCGTGGTAAGTAATTAAATTGAATATTTAGTGAAATTCTACTCATATTTATAACACAACAAAAATTTTAACCTCAAAATGATCAAAACAGTTGTTTATCTCCAAATGTAGTGAAAAATTTCTTTTATATATACGTGTGAAACGTGTGAAACTTGAGCTACAGGGTGTAATTAACTTTATCTATAGGATGAGAAAATAATTTGAACAAAAAAAAGAAGAAAATAACAATTTTTGACGCAATTTGTAAATACGAAGTATTTATTTATCGTTATTTCGACTTACCAGATCGAGAAATTCCCAATAAAAATATTCCAATCATAAAAAAAGTTTTTTTTGATAATTTGACTTGATCGCATATAGGGGGTAGGATTAATCTCGCCAGTATATCTGTAACGGCTTGAAACGATAAAAAGGTGGCGACGTCCTGTTTGTTGTACCCCAAATTTTGAAAAAAAAACGGTAAAATAGTTTTGAAATTTTGTTCTGCGACGAAAGCCAATGAAAGACCCAGAACCAAATTCAGATATATCGGACACCTTAGTAGATCCAAATCCATGAATTCAACAAATTTTTGCCAAAGGGTTTTTTTGATTTCTTCTTGTTTAATATGTGGGGAGAACGGTCTTATTTTTTGGGATGCCGCCAATTGTATACCGGGGTACGTCGTGTTTCTTCGCAATTGTGGAAATTCCTCCAAAGACTATATTGAAAATTTTAGTATCACAAAGTAGCAAATCTGGACTATATTGTGGATAGTTACTTACGTCATATTGTAATTGAATACTCGATCCAGTAAAATCTAGTCTAGAATAACTAGATACGAGGGATTGTGCAGAAATTCTTCGACGTTTTTGCGTATCCGCGAAACTTGTATTCGAAAAATTACGAGGGAAAGTCGATTTTTTAGTTAAACCGTTTTGTTTGCTGATTTCTCCTAATTGTTTAATTCCGACGTCTGAATAGTTTTTGCTTAAAAAAGTTTGATTTTCTTGTAAATCTAAATCTTCGTCATCAGTTTCTTTTATAGTTTCCATTTCCTATATATAAAAATATTTTGTTATGATTTCGATGGATTTTTGTAAAAAATAATATAAAGATGTGTGTTAAAAACGATACTAAATCAAAAATTTGGTGATTTGATTAGGAAATTGGGATGTTTGTTTCAAATATTTTTTTATGGCATCGCTTACTTGTCTGGGAGTTTTGAAAATGGGCAATTTTATCGATTTCGATATGGTTTTTTTGAAAATTAATTAAAAAAATGGCGATTAATAATAGATTTTTCATTTTTAGCTCTTTAAACCACAGGAAATTTCGTACGATTTATGTATTAACAATTTTTTTTTTGAAAAATCGATAGTTTCGGTTAATTAAATTACATTTTATGTCATAACATACAATTTAATTTTGTACATCAGATTTTTTTTCGTAGAATGAACCAGAAACGAAATATCGTAGAAAAATTGTTATTAAACGTCATTTTTTCGATATAGTGGGAAATATACGAGGTGGGAAAATAAAAATTTAACGAAAAAATTGATAAAAACGCATTTTTTAGATGTAAAATTATGTTTTATGTTGATAATGAATGATGATGATGATGATGATATTTAATTTTAAACAATATTCGTTACCTCCGTCGACGCAAAATAAAATACAATCTTCTTTAGCAGCCATAAAAACAAAAATTCAATAAAAATCACTAAACTTGTTAAATATTTAGTAAATTAACGCCGAAATTGGTGAAATTCTTGAAAAAAATCACGTTTTATTTTTTCGTTTTACGTACCTGACGATACGCGTTTTCTTCATCGTCGTTTACCTCCGATATCGAATGCCATTTTACCGGTTGTAATACCGCCGATCCGGCTATACCGTTCATAGCGAAAGCTCCGAGTATTAAAATCGCACCTCGGAAAGAATAACGTTCCAATAAGTACTGGACAGCTTGCGGCATCAACATCATACCGACCGCCGTCCCAGCCAGACTAAAACCGACCGCCTGACCGCGTCTTTTAACGAAATAATTGCTTAAAGCTACGAACGTCGAACTAGCCGCCAAACCAACACCCAAACCTACAAATCGCGTATTTGCAGCGCCATCTGTGCCTCGGTCACCCGACTTATCGACTTACCGTTAATAATACTGTAGGTGCACAATACGTGCGTCATATTTTTCGCTGGGAAGGTCAATATCAATCCGAGACTGCACAAAATCGTGCCGAACAAAGATATTTTTCTATAGGAGAAGGCGCGGATCAAAGGTCCGACCAATAATCCCGAGAAATTAACTAGAGCGTCCAACGCGCTTACTATAACCGCCGCTCCGGTCGTTTCTATTTCCAATTCGCCGAGGAGGTCGCCGAAAAGAAGACCGAACGATTGTTCGATCGATCTGGTACATAACTGAAACATAAATGTCCGATTAGTACTACGAAATACAAAAGGTTATTGAACGCGACCTTGATAGAGTAGATACTTTGCAGTCTGTACGATTTTTCTTCGAGAAATTAAACGATTTAAGGCGATATTTGACACTTAATGTCGTTTCTAAACATTCCTCGGACTTTTTAGATGATATGGTGAGATTTAGAGGACTTGTATCCGATTCTTCAACCCCCTAATTCATTTCTTTATCGATTTAGAGTCTCGTGACTCCATAATAAGCCCCAATATATTGAGTCGTGACTCATTTTTTAGCGAGTCCGTCTATTTTATCAAACTCTGTTAATTCAGTTACTTGGATTTATAAAAATTAACCCCTAATCGTATTACTATATTATCAAGGGTAGTTAAATTTCACAAATTCCTAATTCCCTACGATATTTGTTAAACAAAGTTACTTACATTAACGATACTGACTCCGATAACAACAATCCATCCCCATCCGCCATCGGGGGGTGCTAGTTTTCTTTCTTTATGCATCTTTTTATTTCATTATAATAATAAACGTTTTTGTACGCTATTCGACTATAAAAAAAGAAAAAAATTGTAATTATAATGTAAACGATACTTTTTATTTAAACCCGGTATACAGAAATATGTGTCTGAGGAATCGGCTGCCAATCGACACGTCGAACACCACTCGTAATACTCGAGTGTACGAGGATGCTTCCAGAAGTATCAAATTTGACCTGTAGATGGCGTTAATAGCTTGTAAGACGCCATGTTGTTTTATATTTGTTTGGCTGTCATCAAATTTTTCGTGTGCCCAGATACTTTGGAATCATCCTCGTATAATATAAAATGTTATAATTCAGATATACATCAATGGAAAATATCTTAATGAAAACCTTTCGAAACTCCATTTATTAAAATTGAAATCGGTCATTATCAAAACTAGAATTTGATTACCGAACTTTTTTTCTTTTATATACAGTTTGTCCACGTAAATTGGCGGCAAATGGGACATAACTTTTTTATTATTAATTTTACGAAAAAAAGTTATTCTTTATAAAAAGTTGTGCGTGATCCGAAACCTAAAATTCAATCATCAGATGTTAAACTTTTTAAGTCGTATACGAGGTTTGTCGAAAAATCTGATGTCTTTTCGATGATATCGAAAATTGTTATAAAGAAAAGATGTTTAGAATAAAAAATAGCTATCAAATAATCAACATTGTTTATTTATATTAAAAAAAATATTTTTTTCTATATTTTTCAGTTTGCACATTAATGCATAATTAATCTGGGATGCACTGGATGATAATTGTTTTTAAAAGTTTATATAGAATTGTTTAATAAAATTTATAATTAATAAATGCAATGCATTAATGTGCAAACTTGAATTTCCAATGTAATCGCAGAGAAAATGTAGAAAAAAATATTTTTTTTTTCATGTAAATAAACAATGTTGAATATTTGAAAGCTATTTTCGATTCTAAAACATCTTTTCTTTATAACAATTTTCGATATTGTCAAAAAAACTCTAGAGTAAAAATTACATTTTTCGACAAACCTCGTATACGACTTAAAAAATTTAACATCTGTTGATTGAATTTTAGGTTTTGAACCATGCAGAACTTTTTATAAAGAATAACTTTTTTTCGTAAAATTAATGATAAAAAAGTTATGTCCCATATGCCGCCAACTTACGTCGACACACTGTATATATACGAGGACTTTTCCTGTTTTTGTGTGAAAATATATTGTTTTATATATTATATATACAATCTTACGTCTATACATTTCACAAATATATAAACTATATAAAAAATAATCATTTTTAATATGTTTTTAACAACAAAATTCATTCGCTAATAGTTTTATTTTTAATTTTTGTTATTTGTACTAAAAATTCAGTATCATCAATACGTAAATTTAAATAAATTCCCCAATGCGTACACGAAAAAAATTTTATTTCATAATCGCCCTTTTTAACCATCTAATTCCACAAAGTAGTAACGAAAAACATTGTACGTACCTTATATATAGGTAAATATGAAACAAAAAACAATATTATACGTCCGTAGTATAATATGAGAGAGTTTGCGAATGTCTTTTAACCCTTTGCACTCGCTTCCTCGCCGCCATCTCGTAATATCGATTCCTGCCGGTACGACGAAGGACATTGCTCGTTCGCCATGTGCACGAGCCGAACACGTGTCACTAGTTACAGCTGATTCTTTGAAAGTCTTCTCCGAGGGTTCCGTCAGTGGTTTATTATTAAATCAGAGCAGATTAGGCCGGTTTATAATGTTAGGAAAGGATATAAATTGAGGAATATATTTATTCATTTTTTTTTTAATTAAAAAAGTATATTAAAAAAAATATTTTTTTTGCGTTAGTAAATTATATTTATAAATTACCAAAACAATAATTGAAACTCATTAATTTGACGTTTGCGAAGTCGAAAAATCCATTTATCGATATCGAAAATTAGTATTTTGAGGTTATGTATTTGACGCGTGTTGTAATCTAGTTGATTTATGTCAAGATGAAGGCCGTGGGGTAAACAATCGACATTTTCGTGTCAATATTTCTCAATTGCGTCCGGTAATTCGATTGTTTTATGATGTTGTAACGACTTCGTAGGTGTTTTTCAGATCTATTTCAAATTAATACCGCGGAAACTGAGTATTTTTGATTAATTTACACTGTTGCTTTCAAGTTTATCGAAGAAAATCACGTTTTAGAAATATAATTTCAAATTTCATCTAGTGGCAACTTTTTAAGAATCCAATTCTCAATGATAATAATAAATAACTTTAAAAACCACACAGAAATTTACGACGAAAGCATTTGTTTACCCCACGTCGGCCATTTTTATAAATGGGTGATTTTGACAGTTCATTAGATTGTTTTGTTTACTACACAGTTTAAGTTCGATCTTATTTTATTTTAATGGTTTGTCTTGCCCTCTTTTTCTTATAAACAGAAGATACTTTGTAAATATTTCCGTATCCTACCGCTAATTTGGCGTTATTGAGGTCGAGGAATCCATTTATCGAGATGTTAAAATTTAGTATTTTTGAGTATTTCAAGCCACTGCTTGTTCTATCTTAGAAAACAGGTTGATTTACGTCAAAATGGCGGCCGGGGGGTAAACAAAAGGTTGCAAAGTGATGAACCAGTGGTTTCTGAAAGGTACAAGGACAATATTATTATGGCTTTACATGAAAAGAACTGTGATCAGAGTCCTGGTCATTTTCCAATGCACTTATTTTCAAACTATACCGTACCTACACTGTATAGTTGAGATAAAATAATAATAAAATCACGTTCCCCACATCTTTAAGGAGCCATTTTGAAATTATAATGTCTAAAATCCAACACATAGAAATTTACGACGAAAGCATTTGTTTACCCCACGTCGGCCATTTTTAAATGGACATCAGGTGATTTTGACAGTTCGTTAGATTGCTCAATTGTTTTGATTGAGTTCGATCTTATTTTAACGGTTTTTCTTGCAGCCTTTTTCGTATAAACAGATCATATTTTGGAAATATTTTCGTATATATTTTGTTTTTTATAAAAAAATCTCAACCAATTGAGAAAATCTAGCCTAAAATGTATCTGTTACTCATCTTGTTTAACAAATAAAATTGGGTAAATAAAAACGTAAAAAACAATTATTTCTAATTTATGCGTTTCCTAAAAATAAATCTATTCAAATGAAACCCTTCATTTTATTTTTAAAGTCGAGAAAATCGAATCGGAAACTCTAATTTCCGACATTCGACTTCCTAGTCGAGGCAAATACGTGAGTGTGAATTCAAAAGAGAAGTATCCAAAATATTTTTTAGCTGCGTAGTCAAATAGGTAAAGACAAGTTTGACCGAGAAAAGAATACTGACAGTAAAGGACAAGGCAAAGAAGAATAACGTAACTAGATTTCGATGTAAATAGACGTTGTAGAAAGAATATAGTATTTCTCTCGACGATAAAAGTTTTATAGTTCGTAAATATCGTACTTCTACTTAAAAACAAATTACGTAACTTAATTTTTTTATTATAATGTTTCTTTTTGATTTTAAACTGAACTTAGACATCGATAATTAAGAAACACTTTGTATATTTGAAAATATAATTTTTTTTAAACATGGAGGTTTGGAATAAAAAATTCATATTTTCTTTTTTTGGAAAAATATATTTACAAATACTCTTGAATGAATTTAATGTCTTTTACGATGCATTCGTTCTTGTTCCGCAAATTTCATATTCAAAATTTCCAATTGAACACGATTTCCATTGATTTCAACATTCCTCTTAAGTTCCTTAAGAGATTTTTCCGCCTCGCTCGATTTTTCCAATAGTTTATCTCTCTGGAACGTCGTGGATTTTCTGGAAACACGATTTTCCACTATTGGATAGAATTTTCAAATAAAACGATAAATTTTCAACACTAATACATAAATAAATGAATTATTTCTTGTGGAAATAAATACGAATTTTGGCAAAGTTTATCAGAAATGTTGAATAAAATGTTTACCTTACTAAAAGGAACAATTTTCTTTAAAAACAAACCATTATAATCACTTTTTTTTGGATTTTTCGTACCACCTATAATTTTAAATAGAATCCTATAAACATAATTAAAAACAATTTGATACTTACACGATAGCTAAAGCTTGTAATCCCACTACAAAACTTGCTAATGCTATACATACGGCAACCACGGTGAAATTCGACACTTTACCTTTACCTCTAATCCCGTAATAAGGTCTTTCTTCATAAAATTTATCTTTAGATTTATCACGGTTATTGTAAAAAGTCGGATCGCTCCAATAACTAAAATAATCTTATTCACATTAACGTTTACCTTTTATCTTGTTAAATTTACTCATTTCCGCAACTTCTTGTATACACGTTTGGACCTGGGTGGGATTTTCCTTGGTTATTTTCAGATATTAATCCTAAATCGTAATTTCTCCTAGATTGTGCGTTACTCAAAACTCTATAAGATTCATTAATTGCCAAAAATTTAGCGTGTGCATCTTTATTTTTATTCAAATCGGGATGATTCTTAAAATTATATAACATTATTAAACTGAAAATATATATTTTTAATAACATACTTCTTTAGAAAGTTTTATAAATGATTCTTTAATTTGTTTTGTTGTACAATTTCTTGATAAATTCAATACGTCGTAATGAGATTTGGAATAATTGCTGAAAAATTTATTAATTGATACGTATATACAATAATGATAAATTGTAGTACAAACTTTGAATGGACACTTAATAAGGATTTATGTATGAGAATATACGAAAATGAATACATATCACTGGAAATTTAGGACATTTTGTGTTAATAAAGTTTCTATTGACAGGCCATTGTGTATGGAAAATAGACATTTGACAACGTCAAAATGACATTATGTAAATTGACGTTAAACGTCATTACGAGGTATACAAAACATCATACAATAGCGTATTGAGTATTGCATACCTCGCAGTAAATACTATAAATCAGGGAAAATTATTTAAAATTTAAATGATATAATTAATTATTCTTGATGCTATTGAATTTTTATTAGTAAAATATAAATAAAATACTATTTAATATGCGTTGAAATAAAAATTTAATAAACTTATATGCATTACTAAATACGCGTCGATTATAACCTCACTAATGGTTAGTTATCGTTGTTTTGTTTACGTTCCTAGCAACAAATTTGTATGTAAAGTAAATACGTCTATTGTGTTTTATAATGGTGAGTTTGTTTATTAGATTTTATCAAAGTTCTATTTGTATTTTAGTATAAATATTTACTGGAATTCCATTATACACGTAACCTTATTTACTATAGGCTGCAAATTTTAAGAAACAACCGATGGCGGTTAGAAAAAAGTCTGGTCCAAAGTTCGAACTAAACGACGAACAAAAAAACGATATAAAAGAAGCTTTCGATCTATTCGACAACGAAGGTAGCGGAAAAATAGACGCAAAAGATTTAAAAGTAGCGATAAGAGCTTTGGGATTCGAACCAAAGAAAGAGGAAATTAAAAAGATGATAGCGGACATCGATAAAGACGGTACAGGAGAAATATCTTTCGAAGATTTCTTACAGTTGATGTCTGTAAAAATGGCCGAGAAAGATTCCAAGGAGGAAATTATGAAAGCTTTCAGGTTAGATTGTGAAATAACAAAACGCTAAATGTTTGCACGATTCCTTCATCCGTAGGTTGTTCGATGACGACGAAACTGGTAAAATCAGTTTTAAAAATTTAAAACGAGTCGCTAAAGAACTCGGCGAGAATTTAACGGATGAGGAATTACAAGAAATGATCGACGAAGCCGATAGGGACGGGGACGGGGAGATAAACCAGGAAGAATTCCTAAGAATAATGAAAAAAACTAGTTTATATTAGAAATTTAGTGTTAAATGTGATTTAGGTTTGTTTTTTTTTTATATTTTTTTAATTGGAAGTACATCTACAACGCACCGTATGCAATTTAAAACACGAATAATAAACCAAATTTTATTGCATAAAGTTGTTTTAATCAACTGTATTAATCCATTTACGAAAAAAAATCGTACAAACATACTTGGTGGTGCTAAAAATTCCATAAATCGAAAATTCATCCCTAAACTTTCAATACGTGTTATAAAACTTGACAATCTCGTGAAACGTTATAAACAAAATAAGTTAAAATAGTGTCACTATACTGGTAATAACGTCATAAAGCCTTTCTATCAGTTGGTACGCGTTTATTTTATTTATTACAAATCATTCATCCGTTTGAAATAATTGTTTAAACAATTAATATAAATAAATATTGGCGGTAAATTGCGAAATTATCACTACTTTACACAATTATCCTGAGTCACGAGGTCATTAACACTCAACAATATTGCACATTCATAAATATTTCGGAATAATATATGGTATATAATAAAGCTACGTTGCCAAATGTTTATATTATATCGGAGATTATAAGAAATCGTATCGTTAAAATAATTTATTTTTCTATGGATTTGATGTTTCGTCCCTTGGGCTTAATAATAGTTTTCGATCGTTTTTTCGCGGATGAATTAAGTTAATTAAATAGGTCTTGTTCGATGATGTCGCATTTTGCGGTCTACGCCGTTTTGAGATCCGATTTCGCGGCTGGTGTAGAATTTTTAGCTCGAAGTTCGTTCCATAAATAGGATTCGAATCTTGGCTAATCCATAGCGACAATTTCGATATTTTCTAGCTAATTTTCGGATAAATTATCGGGTTTCCTAACAAACTTCTCTAAATTTCCGGGTTTTCTAGAATTTCTGGGTTTTTTCAGTTACTTTATGGGTTTTCTATTCAATTTCTGGCTTTTTATTCCTGATATCTGGGGTTTTCCAACTAATATTTAGATTTTTCTACTAAATTTAAGAGTTTCCTATGTAATTTTTGGGGTTTTTTACCTATCGTCTCGGGTTTTTAACTAATTTCTGGGTTTTTTTAGCTAATTTCTGAGTTTTTATAGTTAATTTTTGCATTTTGTAGCTGTTTTATAGTTTTTTTTAGTCAATTTTTGGAGTTTCCCGCTAATTTCTGGAATTTTATAGCTAATTTTTAGGTTTTTTTTCAGATATTTTCTGAGGTATTCTACCTAATTTTTGATTTTTTTACTAAATTTTTGGGTTATTATGCCTGATTTCTGGCGATTTCCAGATGGTTTCCGTTTTTTTAGCAGTTTATGTATTTTCTCCTTAGTTTCTGGGTTTGTCTACCTGATCTGGCTTTTCACAACTAATATTTAGTTTCTTTTACCCAATTTAAGAGTTTTCTACCTAAATTCTGGGGTTTTTAACTAATTTCTGGGGTTTTTTTAGCTAATTTCTGAGTTTTTATAGCTTATTTTTGCATTTTGTAGCTATTTTCTAGTTTTTTTTAGTCAATTTTTGGAGTTTCCCGCTAATTTCTGGATATTTCTAGCTAATTTTTGAATGTTCTAGCTAATTTTTATGTTTTTTTCAGATAATTTCTGGAGTATTCTAGCTAATTTATTTTTTACTAAATTCTTGGGTTATTCTGCCCGATTTCTGGTGATTTCCAGATGGTTTCTGTTTTTTTTTTCAGCAGTTTATGGGTTTTTTCCGTAATTTCTGTGTTTTTCCATCTAATTTCCGAATTTTCTTCCCAATTCTAGCGACAATTTCGACATCCTGTAAATATTGCAATATGTGGGGCATTCGGGTTTTCTATCTAATTTCTCGGTTTTTATACCTATTTAGTGTTTTTTTCCAGCTAATTTCTGAGTATTTTTAGTAGTTTCCAGGGTTTTTCTAATCAATTTCTGAATTTTATACCAAATTTCTGAATTGTTCTACCCAATTTATGGGTTTTCTTAATATTTTTGCGTTTTTCTAGCTAATTTTTAGGTTTTTGCTACCTAGTATCTGGTTCTCTAGCCAATTTCTGGGGCTTTCTACCAAATTTCTGGATTTTTCCATCTAGTTTCTGGCTTTTTGTATCCAATTTTTTGGTTTCCATCTAACCTATCGTAGTTTGTGGGTTTTTCTAGCTAGTTTCTGGGTTTTTCTAGCTGGTTTCCGGGTTTTTCTACTCAATTTCTGAATTTTCTACTAAATTTCTGGGCTCTTTTATGTAATTTCTGGCATTTTCCAGCCAGTTTTTGGGTTTTCTACCTTATTTTGCATTTTTAATAGCTAATTTTCAGGTTTTTTCTTCCTAATATCTGGTTCTCTAGCCAATTTCTGGGGTTTTCTTCCAAATTTCTGGATTTTTCCATCTAGTTTCTGGCTTTTTGTATCCAATTTTTTGGTTTCCATCTAACCTATCGTAGTTTGTGGGTTTTTCTAGCTAGTTTCTGGGTTTTTCTAGCTGGTTTCCGGGTTTTTCTACTCAATTTCTGAATTTTCTACTAAATTTCTGGGCTCTTTTATGTAATTTCTGGCATTTTCCAGCCAGTTTTTGGGTTTTCTACCTTATTTTGCATTTTTAATAGCTAATTTTCAGGTTTTTTCTTCCTAATATCTGGTTCTCTAGCCAATTTCTGGGGTTTTCTTCCAAATTTCTGGATTTTTGTATCCAATTTTTTGGTTTCTATCTAACCTATCGTAGTTTGTGGGTTTTTCTAGCTAGTTTCTGGGTTTTTCTAGCTGGTTTCCGGGTTTTTCTACTCAATTTCTGAATTTTCTACTAAATTTCTGGGCTCTTTTATGTAATTTCTGGCATTTTCCAGCCAGTTTTTGGGTTTTCTACCTTATTTTGCATTTTTAATAGCTAATTTTCAGGTTTTTTCTTCCTAATATCTGGTTCTCTAGCCAATTTCTGGGGTTTTCTTCCAAATTTCTGGATTTTTCCATCTAGTTTCTGGATTTTTGTATCCAATTTTTTGGTTTCCATCTAACCTATCGTAGTTTGTGGGTTTTTCTAGCTAGTTTCTGGGTTTTTCTAGCTGGTTTCCGGGTTTTTCTACTCAATTTCTGAATTTTCTACTAAATTTCTGGGCTCTTTTATGTAATTTCTGGCATTTTCCAGCCAGTTTTTGGGTTTTCTACCTTATTTTGCATTTTTAATAGCTAATTTTCAGGTTTTTTCTTCCTAATATCTGGTTCTCTAGCCAATTTCTGGGGTTTTCTTCCAAATTTCTGGATTTTTGTATCCAATTTTTTGGTTTCCATCTAACCTATCGTAGTTTGTGGGTTTTTCTAGCTAGTTTCTGGGTTTTTCTAGCTGGTTTCCGGGTTTTTCTACTCAATTTCTGAATTTTCTACTAAATTTCTGGGCTCTTTTATGTAATTTCTGGCATTTTCCAGCCAGTTTTTGGGTTTTCTACCTTATTTTGCATTTTTAATAGCTAATTTTCAGGTTTTTTCTTCCTAATATCTGGTTCTCTAGCCAATTTCTGGGGTTTTCTTCCAAATTTCTGGATTTTTCCATCTAGTTTCTGGCTTTTTGTATCCAATTTTTTGGTTTCCATCTAACCTATCGTAGTTTGTGGGTTTTTCTAGCTAGTTTCTGGGTTTTTCTAGCTGGTTTCCGGGTTTTTCTACTCAATTTCTGAATTTTCTACTAAATTTCTGGGCTCTTTTATGTAATTTCTGGCATTTTCCAGCCAGTTTTTGGGTTTTCTACCTTATTTTGCATTTTTAATAGCTAATTTTCAGGTTTTTTCTTCCTAATATCTGGTTCTCTAGCCAATTTCTGGGGTTTTCTTCCAAATTTCTGGATTTTTCCATCTAGTTTCTGGCTTTTTGTATCCAATTTTTTGGTTTCCATCTAACCTATCGTAGTTTGTGGGTTTTTCTAGCTAGTTTCTGGGTTTTTCTAGCTGGTTTCCGGGTTTTTCTACTCAATTTCTGAATTTTCTACTAAATTTCTGGGCTCTTTTATGTAATTTCTGGCATTTTCCAGCCAGTTTTTGGGTTTTCTACCTTATTTTGCATTTTTAATAGCTAATTTTCAGGTTTTTTCTTCCTAATATCTGGTTCTCTAGCCAATTTCTGGGGTTTTCTTCCAAATTTCTGGATTTTTGTATCCAATTTTTTGGTTTCCATCTAACCTATCGTAGTTTGTGGGTTTTTCTAGCTAGTTTCTGGGTTTTTCTAGCTGGTTTCCGGGTTTTTCTACTCAATTTCTGAATTTTCTACTAAATTTCTGGGCTCTTTTATGTAATTTCTGGCATTTTCCAGCCAGTTTTTGGGTTTTCTACCTTATTTTGCATTTTTAATAGCTAATTTTCAGGTTTTTTCTTCCTAATATCTGGTTCTCTAGCCAATTTCTGGGGTTTTCTTCCAAATTTCTGGATTTTTGTACCCAATTTTTTGGTTTCCATCTAACCTATCGTAGTTTGTGGGTTTTTCTAGCTAGTTTCTGGGTTTTTCTAGCTGGTTTCCGGGTTTTTCTACTCAATTTCTGAATTTTCTACTAAATTTCTGGGCTCTTTTATGTAATTTCTGGCATTTTCCAGCCAGTTTTTGGGTTTTCTACCTTATTTTGCATTTTTAATAGCTAATTTTCAGGTTTTTTCTTCCTAATATCTGGTTCTCTAGCCAATTTCTGGGGTTTTCTTCCAAATTTCTGGATTTTTCCATCTAGTTTCTGGCTTTTTGTATCCAATTTTTTGGTTTCCATCTAACCTATCGTAGTTTGTGGGTTTTTCTAGCTAGTTTCTGGGTTTTTCTAGCTGGTTTCCGGGTTTTTCTACTCAATTTCTGAATTTTCTACTAAATTTCTGGGCTCTTTTATGTAATTTCTGGCATTTTCCAGCCAGTTTTTGGGTTTTCTACCTTATTTTGCATTTTTAATAGCTAATTTTCAGGTTTTTTCTTCCTAATATCTGGTTCTCTAGCCAATTTCTGGGGTTTTCTTCCAAATTTCTGGATTTTTGTATCCAATTTTTTGGTTTCCATCTAACCTATCGTAGTTTGTGGGTTTTTCTAGCTAGTTTCTGGGTTTTTCTAGCTGGTTTCCGGGTTTTTCTACTCAATTTCTGAATTTTCTACTAAATTTCTGGGCTCTTTTATGTAATTTCTGGCATTTTCCAGCCAGTTTTTGGGTTTTCTACCTTATTTTGCATTTTTAATAGCTAATTTTCAGGTTTTTTCTTCCTAATATCTGGTTCTCTAGCCAATTTCTGGGGTTTTCTTCCAAATTTCTGGATTTTTGTACCCAATTTTTTGGTTTCCATCTAACCTATCGTAGTTTGTGGGTTTTTCTAGCTAGTTTCTGGGTTTTTCTAGCTGGTTTCCGGGTTTTTCTACTCAATTTCTGAATTTTCTACTAAATTTCTGGGCTCTTTTATGTAATTTCTGGCATTTTCCAGCCAGTTTTTGGGTTTTCTACCTTATTTTGCATTTTTAATAGCTAATTTTCAGGTTTTTTCTTCCTAATATCTGGTTCTCTAGCCAATTTCTGGGGTTTTCTTCCAAATTTCTGGATTTTTCCATCTAGTTTCTGGCTTTTTGTATCCAATTTTTTGGTTTCCATCTAACCTATCGTAGTTTGTGGGTTTTTCTAGCTAGTTTCTGGGTTTTTCTAGCTGGTTTCCGGGTTTTTCTACTCAATTTCTGAATTTTCTACTAAATTTCTGGGCTCTTTTATGTAATTTCTGGCATTTTCCAGCCAGTTTTTGGGTTTTCTACCTTATTTTGCATTTTTAATAGCTAATTTTCAGGTTTTTTCTTCCTAATATCTGGTTCTCTAGCCAATTTCTGGGGTTTTCTTCCAAATTTCTGGATTTTTGTATCCAATTTTTTGGTTTCCATCTAACCTATCGTAGTTTGTGGGTTTTTCTAGCTAGTTTCTGGGTTTTTCTAGCTGGTTTCCGGGTTTTTCTACTCAATTTCTGAATTTTCTACTAAATTTCTGGGCTCTTTTATGTAATTTCTGGCATTTTCCAGCCAGTTTTTGGGTTTTCTACCTTATTTTGCATTTTTAATAGCTAATTTTCAGGTTTTTTCTTCCTAATATCTGGTTCTCTAGCCAATTTCTGGGGTTTTCTTCCAAATTTCTGGATTTTTCCATCTAGTTTCTGGCTTTTTGTATCCAATTTTTTGGTTTCCATCTAACCTATCGTAGTTTGTGGGTTTTTCTAGCTAGTTTCTGGGTTTTTCTAGCTGGTTTCCGGGTTTTTCTACTCAATTTCTGAATTTTCTACTAAATTTCTGGGCTCTTTTATGTAATTTCTGGCATTTTCCAGCCAGTTTTTGGGTTTTCTACCTTATTTTGCATTTTTAATAGCTAATTTTCAGGTTTTTTCTTCCTAATATCTGGTTCTCTAGCCAATTTCTGGGGTTTTCTTCCAAATTTCTGGATTTTTCCATCTAGTTTCTGGCTTTTTGTATCCAATTTTTTGGTTTCCATCTAACCTATCGTAGTTTGTGGGTTTTTCTAGCTAGTTTCTGGGTTTTTCTAGCTGGTTTCCGGGTTTTTCTACTCAATTTCTGAATTTTCTACTAAATTTCTGGGCTCTTTTATGTAATTTCTGGCATTTTCCAGCCAGTTTTTGGGTTTTCTACCTTATTTTGCATTTTTAATAGCTAATTTTCAGGTTTTTTCTTCCTAATATCTGGTTCTCTAGCCAATTTCTGGGGTTTTCTTCCAAATTTCTGGATTTTTGTATCCAATTTTTTGGTTTCTATCTAACCTATCGTAGTTTGTGGGTTTTTCTAGCTAGTTTCTGGGTTTTTCTAGCTGGTTTCCGGGTTTTTCTACTCAATTTCTGAATTTTCTACTAAATTTCTGGGCTCTTTTATGTAATTTCTGGCATTTTCCAGCCAGTTTTTGGGTTTTCTACCTTATTTTGCATTTTTAATAGCTAATTTTCAGGTTTTTTCTTCCTAATATCTGGTTCTCTAGCCAATTTCTGGGGTTCGCCACCCGATTTCTTGAGTTTTACCAGCTAATTTCTGGGTTTCCTATCTAATTTCGGTATGTTCTACTCAATTTCTGCATTTTTCTGGCTCTATATAGCCAATTTTTGGGTTTTCTACTTAATTTCTGGTTTTTTTTTTCAGCTTATTTATCCGTTTTCCTACCTAAATTCTGGGTTTTTAAAGCTAATTTTTGAATTGAGAATTGAGAATTTACGTGAATTCGGTTAACATTAATAAAGTTGACAGATACGTTGATGGTAAACTAATTTAGAAAAAAACAAAAAAAATTAAAAACAAATAATAACAATGTCATTAATGGTTATTATATTTTTGTTATACAACACACGTTTGGGTTCTTCGAATTTTTTAATATCATCATTCGCGGTATACGGAAATTACGGTAATTAAATTAACTACCATTTCATTAAACGAGGATTTTCTCACGATCACAATTTTCATGACGATGTAATGACATTAATGAAATGTAATAACAATTTGATAACAAAATAATTACGGGGGGATTACAATTTGTGAAAAATTGTACTGTAATTACAGCGCGCGACAACCGCGAATTTAACCACCTACCGCATATCAACCGTATCTGAGCCGTAGCGATTTTTTTCCTGTTTAGCCACATCAAAGATTTTCATCATACGAGGACGTAAGTATATAAATTCAAAGTTTAAAAAATAAAAACGATTTCTCTCTACGATTTATTTTTTATTTTCCGGGTTGTAAAAAAAAAGAAAAAAAAGGGGGTGGATGAATTTTGCTATCCTACCCAATTCCTGGGGGTTTCAAGCTAATTTCTGGGTTTTTCTAGCTAATTTCTGGGGTATTCTACCTAATATCTGTTTTTTTTATAAAATTTTTTGGTTATTCTGCATGACTTCTGGCGATTTTCAAGTGGTTTCTGTTTTTTTTTTCATCTAATATTTGCATTTTCATCTTTTTTGGGTTTTCTATCTAATTTCTGGGGTTCTAAAGTTAATTTCTGGGTTACCAGCTAATTTATTAAGTGTTCTACCTAATTTATTGAATTTTCTAGATTTACAAGTCAATTTTCAAGTTTTTCCATCTAATTTTTGGGGTATTCTACATAATTTCTGTTTTTTTTTTATTACCAAATGTCTAGGTTATTCTGCCTGATTCCTGGTGATTTCCTGATGGTTTTTCTAGCTAATTTTTGCATGTTTCAGCTATTTTCTGGGTGTTCTACCTAATTTATTGGATTTTCTAGGCGATTTTTACATTTTGTAGCTATTTTTTAGGTTTTCTAGTTAATTTTTAGGTTTTTGCAAATAATTTCTGGCGTATTCTACCTAATTTTTGGGTTATTCTGCTTGATTTCTGGCGATTTTCAGATGATTTCTGTGTTTTTCTAATTAATTTTTCCATTTTTTAGCTATATTCTGGGTTTTCTGCCTAATTTATTGGAATTTTTAGGTGATTTTTGCATATTGTAGCTATTTTCTGGGTTTTCTAGTTAATTTTTAGGTTTTTCCATCTAATTTCTGGGGTATTCTATCTAATTTCAGTTTTTTTTTACTAACTTTTTGGGTTACTCTTCCTGATTTCTGGCGATTTCCAGATGGTTTCAGGTTTTTTTTTTGATGTTTTAACTATTTTCTGGGGTTTCTAGCTAATTTCTGGATTTTCCGCTAATTTATTTGGTGGTCTACCTAATTTATTGAATTTTTGGCTATTTTCTAGTTTTTCTAGTCAATTTTTAGGTTTTTTTCCATCTAATTTCTGGGGTATTCTACCTAATTTCTGTTTTTTTACCAAATTTTTATGTTATTCTGCCCGATTTCCAAATGGTTTCTGGCTTTTTCTAATTAATTTCTTCCATTTTTTAGCTATATTCTGGGTTTTCTGCCTAATTTATTGGAATTTTTAGGTGATTTTTGCATATTGTAGCTATTTTCTGGGTTTTCTAGTTAATTTTTAGGTTTTTCCATCTAATTTCTGGGGTATTCTATCTAATTTCAGTTTTTTTTTACTAACTTTTTGGGTTATTCTTCCTGATTTCTGGCGATTTCCAGATGGTTTCAGGTTTTTTTTTTGATGTTTTAACTATTTTCTGGGGTTTCTAGCTAATTTCTGGATTTTCCGCTAATTTATTTGGTGTTCTACCTAATTTATTGAATATTTGGCTATTTTCTAGTTTTTCTAGTCAATTTTTAGGTTTTTTTTCCATTTAATTTCTGGGGTATTCTACCTAATTTCTGTTTTTTTACCAAATTTTTAGGTTATTCTGCCCGATTTCCAAATGGTTTCTGGCTTTTTCTAATTAATTTCTTCCATTTTTTAGCTATTTTCTGGGTTTTCTACCTAATTTATTGGATTTTCTAGGTGATTTTTGCATTTTCTAGCTATTTTTTTGGTTTTCTAGTTAATTTTTAGGTTTTTCCATCTAATCTCTGGGGTATTATACCTAATTTCTGTTTTTTTTATTGAATTTTTGGATTATTCTGCACGATTTATGGCGATTTCCAGATGGTTTCAGATTATTTTTTGATGTTTTAACTATTTTCTGGGTTTTCTAGCCAATTTCTGGAATTCTAAAGGCAAATCCTGGTTTTCTACCTAATTTATTAAATTTTTAGCCATTTTCTAGTTTTTCTATTCAATTTTTAGGTTTTTCCATCTAATTTCTTGGGTATTCTATCTAATTTCAGTTTTTTACAAACTTTTTGGGTTATTTTGCCTGATTTCTGGCAATTTCCAGATGGTTACAGGGTTTTTTTGGATGTTTTAGCTATTTTCTGGGTTTCTAGCTAATTCCTGGAATTTTAAAGGCAATTTCTGGCTTTCCAGCTAATTTATTAGGAGTTCTGCCTAATGTATAGGATTTTCTAGGTGATTTTTGTATTTTGTAGCTATTTTCTAGTTTTTCTAGTTATTTTTTAGGTTTTTTCCATCTAATTTCCGGACATTTTTCGCTAATTTCTGGGATTTTAATGCTGATTTCTGGATTTCCAGCTAATTTATTGAGTATTCTACCTAATTTATTATATTTTCTACTTAATTTCTGTTTTTTAATCAAATTTCGGGGTTATCCTGCCTGATTTTTGGCGGTTTCCAGATGGTTTCTGGGCCTTGCTATCTAATTTCTGGAGTTTTCTAGCTAATTTTGGTATTTTATAGCTACTTTTTGTGGTTTTCCAGTTTATTTCTGGGATATTTTACTTAATTTCTGGGTTTTGTAGCTAATTTCTACAGTATTCTACCTGATTTCTAAGTTTTTTACCAAAATTCTGGGATGTTGTGTGTGATTTCTGGAGGTTTCCAGATGGTTTCTGGGTTTATCTAGCTAATTTATTGAGTTTTCTAACAAATTTCACAAAATTTTTTGGCTTTCTACCTTATATCTGGGGTTTTCCCGCTAGTTTGTGGGTTTTCTACTGAATTTTTGGGTTTTTCTAGCTAATTTTTAGATTGTATATCTAATTTTCGGGATTTTTCGACTAATTTCAGGACTTTACTACTTTTTTAAACAAATTTGCGGGTTTTATTGTTAATTTCTAAGATTTATAACTAATTATTTGGTCGGAAAATGTTAGAACATCGCTGTATTAACCGTACAGATTTGTGGTCTTTGTTAGGTCGAAAATTTTCAATCAACCCTCGTAAATAAATAAAGTACACCCTGTATCTTTAGAAAGAATTATCCAATCGTGGAATTTTCACGAAAACGTTACGAAATTTCAACGTAAACAAAATAAAAAACATTAACCTCAAATCAATAAAACGAGAAGAAGACATTATGGCGTCGTAGCGACTCCCGAAAAATCGTTATCGTGTAGATACACACAATAGATTTCGACTCTCGAATACGGGCATTCGGGCATAAACGAACGTTTTTGGAAAAATAAATAAATCGTATAGGAGAGACACACAGTTTACGTCTGCGTATTGCACAAAATAGTCACAAAGATATCCGTAATGAGATACGTGCGGGATAATAGAAGGCGTTCGTTAACGAACTCGACAAGTACTTAAATAAAAATAAAACCGCGTCGTACGACCAATGTGAAATTGTTGTGTCAGTCTGTCGGTCACGCCGCCGTGCCGAGAATCATTTTGTTTGTGACTGCGAATTAACTTTCTTCGACATCATTTTTTATTTTTTTCTATTATTTCCGTTCTAATTTGTATGAAGGAAGTCTGTTGAATATCGGCGAATCGTTTTCGAGTACAGTTGATGTTCGATTAGAAAATGGTGGGATCTGAAGCGCCTGTAAGTACGAAAATTAAAATTTCGATAAATATTATTGATATACGAGGAAATTCGAAAATAATTGATATTAATAACCTCAAAATAATTAGATTTTTCATTGTTTGTATTAAATACGTAAAAATAAAGATTATGGTGTCAAGGGTATTTATTTATCGAGATAAATAATGAATTAATTGATAATCGACGTCGTCGTTTTTTATTAATTCTCTACGTAAATTAAGTTTTTTTTTTTTTTTATTTTTAAATAGAAATATATCAATCGTCCCATTATATTTATCTGAATTTCTAAAGTGGAATAGAATAGAAACAATAATTTTAATTGATTTTCCGTGTTAGTTTTTAAATTAAATGTAAAGAAAAAAACGGAAACAAATTATGTGGACTGGTTAATTCGTTTAATTCGTCATCGAGTATTTTTTTACAATAAAAGGCTTATGTAATGAACGGATACGTTTATGAATGGTACTCGAAAATAATTTCGATGAATTTGCGATGTTTGACGTCTTCTTATTATCACGGCTACGTTGCCAATTCGTTAAATTAGTACGAAATTCGATTTAATTCGAATTGATGCCAAAGGTCGTGGTTATGTGTATTCAGGATAAGAATTTACTGCACAAACGTGTATTTTTGAAAAACGTCGCGGTTAATAGTTAGATATAAATTGAAAATATGTAGTGAAGTGATTTAGTGACATTTTTGAGTGTTGATAAGGCGTATTTTTCGAAAAATTGTAGTGAGATGTCTAATTAAGTGACATCTCTAAGTATTAGACCGTATTATCCCTAAAATGTTACGGAAGTTCATAGATTTCGTGATATATACGGGGTGGTATGCCACCCTATTCGAAAAATCTATATTAATGTTACAATAATACAAATGAACAATTTTCAAATTTTATTTGTTTTGATCTAATTTTTATCTTTATCAGATGTTACTAATTTTTTTTTTCGTAATATCAATAATGCAAATTATTAAACTAGAAAACCTAGAAAATAATTAAAACGTGCAAAAATTAGCTAGAAAACCCAGAAACTATATAGAAATCGCCAAAAATCGTGCGGAATAACCTAAAAATTTGGTAAAAAAACAGAAATTAGGTAGAATACCCTACAAATCAGATGGAACAAACCTAAAAATTTACTGGAAAACCTAAAAAATAGGTACAAAATGCAGAAATCACCTAGAAAATTCAATAAATTAGGTAGAACACCAAATAAATTAGCTGAAAATCCAGAAATTACCTTTAAAATTCCAGAAATTAGCTAGAAAACCCAGAAAATAGTTAAAACATCAAAAAAAAACCTGAAACCATCTGGAAATCGCGAGAAATGAAGCAGAATAAACCAAAAATTTGAAAAAAAAATAGAAATTAGTTGTAATACCCCAGAGATTAGATGGAAAAACCTAAAAATTAACTAGAAAACCTGAAAAATAGCTAGAAATTGCAAAAATCACCTAGAAAATGCAATAAATTAGGTAGAAAACCCAGAAAATAGCTAAAAAATGGAAGAAATTAATTAGAAAAAGCCAGAAACCATCTGGAAATCGGGCAGAATAACCTAAAAATTTGGTAAAAAAACAGAAATTAGTTGGAAAAATCTAAAAATTTACTAGAAAACCTAAAAAATAGGTACAAAATGCAGAAATCACCTAGAAAATTCAATAAATTAGGTAGAATACCAAATAAATTAGCTGGAAAATCAGAAATTACTTTTAAAATCCCAGAAATTACCTAGTGAACCGAAAAAATCTGAAAAATGCAAAAATATTGTTAGAAAAACCCAGAAACCATCAGAAAATCGCAAGAAATCTGGCAAAAAAACCCAAAAATTTTAGTAAAAAAATCAGAAATTATGTAGAATACCCGAGAAATTAAATAAAAAACCTAAAAATTAGCTGCAAAATTACTTATTGTATACAGGATGTTTTAGAAATAATATGGAGAACAATTTTTAGTCGACGGTGCTTTGTGAATTTATTTCGTACACCATGTAAATACTAATACTAAAAAAAAAAAAAAATTTTGACGAGATTCGTTAAAATAAAAAAATTATATTAAGAGCAGAAATATTCGCAAATTAATATTCGTATCGCGCGGATTATACGCTGATTGCATTTTTCATTATTTATAGATGAAACCTTGTATAAATTTGTTTTTATTTCAAATTACCGATATTATTATTAGAAACACGTATTTTCTCGTTTATTGCGGAAGATAAAGTTGATCATAGTAAAACCTATAGAGATTTATTTAATTTTTGTTACGAGGGTAATCCGATAAGTGTGATATTAAAATTTTTACGAGCATACATCGAAAAATGTCGAGCTGGAGTTCCCAAAACGGGAACCCACAAAATCACCTGCGGTTTCGTATATACGCTCAAATATATTCAAAAAAAAAAAAATTGAATCATTTTGTTGCCATTTTTGAGGTTATATCGAGTGTAAATCAGTACTGCGCCGCGCCACCTCAAGGTGTGTTAGTTTCTACATAATTTTTAGATTTTTCTACCTAATTTCTGGATTTTATACGATTTTTTTGGGTTTTTATATCTAATTTATGGGTTTTTCTACCTGTTGTCTCGGGTTTTACCTAATCTCTATTGATTTTTAGGTAATTTCTAGGTTTTGCTAGCCAATTTTTGCATATTGAGGCTATTTTCTAAGTTTTGTAGCTAATTTTTAGGTTTTTCCAGCTAATTTCTGGGGTATTCTACTGCGAGAGTATCTCCTCCCTATCGGATTTGTTCCTGATGTTTTACCTAATTTATGGGTTTTATACGAAATTTATGGGTTTTCTACCCAATTTCTGGTTTCTGGGATTTTCTAACAAATTTTTGCACTTTTCAGATTTTTTCGGTTTACTAGGTAATTTCTGGGATTTTAAAAGTAATTTCTGGTTTTCCAGCTAATTTATTTGTTATTCTACCTAATTTATTGAATTTTCTAGGTGATTTCTGCATTTATTACCTATTTTTTAGGTTTTCTAGTAAATTTTTAGATTTTTCCAACTAATTTCTGTTTTTTTACCAAATTCTTAGGTTATTAATTTCTGTTTTTTTACCAAATTCTTAGGTTATTCTGCCCGATTTCCAGATGGTTTCTGGCTTTTTCTAATTAATTTCTTCCATTTTTTAGCTATTTTCTGGGTTTTCTACCTAATTTATTGGATTTTCTAGGTGATTTTTGCATTTTCTAGCTATTTTTTTGGTTTTCTAGTTAATTTTTAGGTTTTTCCATCTAATCTCTGGGGTATTATACCTAATTTCTGTTTTTTTTTTATTAAATTTTTGGATTATTCTGCTTCATTTCTCGCGATTTCCAGATGGTTTCAGGTTTTTTTTTGATGTTTTAACTATTTTCTGGGTTTTCTAGCCAATTTCTGGAATTCTAAAGGTAAATCCTGGTTTTCTACCTAATTTATTGAATTTTTAGCTATTTTTCTATTCAATTTTTAGGTTTTTTCCAGCTAATTTCTGGGGTATTCTACTGCGAGGGTTCGGAAATAGAGAAATCCTTTAATTTATATTGGGTGTATTCTAGAATTGATTTTATTGTACTTGCTAATTTCTGGGTTTTCACATTTAATAGTTAGATTTTTCTTCCTAATTTTTAGGTTTTCTACCAAATTTATGGATATTCTATCTAATTTCTCGGTTTTTTACCTAATTAATGAAGGATTTTAGATAATTTCTGGAGTTTTCTAGCTAATTTTTGGGTTTTTATATCTAATTTTTGGGTTTTTATATCTTAATTTATGGGTTTTTCTATCTATTGTCTCGGGTTTTTACCTAATTTCTAGGTGTTTTTAGATAATTTCTGGGTTATTCTGGCTAGTTTTTGCATATTGAGGATATTTTCTAAATTTTCTAGTTAATTTTTGGAGTTTCTAGCTCATTTTTGAGTTTTTTTAGCCTATTTTTAGGTTTTTCCAGCTAATTTCTGGGGTATTCTACTGCGAGGATGTCTCCTTCCTCTCGGATTTATTCCTGAGATTTTCCAGCTAAATTTCGGGTTTTTTCAACTAATGTTTATATTTTTCTACTTAATTTATGGGTTTTATACGAAATTTATGGGTTTTCTACCCAATTTATGGGATTTTCTAGTTAATTTCTGGGCTCTTATAGATAATTTTTGCATATTGGTGCTATTCTCTAAATTTTCTAGTTAATTTTTGGGGTTTCTAGCTCATTTTTGAGTTTTTTTAGCTAATTTTTAGGTTTTTCCAGCTAACTTCTGGGGTATTCTACTGCGAGGGTGCCTCCTCCCTCTCGGTAATGGAGAAATCCTTTAATTTATGTTGGGTGTATTCTAGAATTGATTTTATTGTTGTTGCTAATTTTTTCTGGGTTTTTTCATTTAATAGTTAGATTTTTCTTCCTAATTTTTGGGTTTTCTACCAAATATATGGGTATTCTATCTAATTTCTCGGTTTTTTACCTAATTTCTGAAGGATTTTAGATAATTTCTGGGTTTTTCTAGCAAATTTTCGGGTTTTTATATCTAATTTTTTGGGTTTTTCAATCTAATTTTCTAGGTTTTCTAGTTAATTTTCGGAAATTTCTAGCTAATATCTGAGGTTATGTTGCTTTTAATTTATGTTTCTACGAGTTGCAGTGCCCAGATTCATTATAATTTGGTAACTCCTTGTGGCAATCCAACCTGATGTAAAATCCTGAATAGTAAGTTAAACAAACGATAACTGAAAATGCAATAGAAGTTTTTGTGAAAACTTGATTAAACTAAGATATAATCCGATCCCTAAATGTCGATATTTTTTCACCCCCTTCCGTTGCGAAAAACCGAATATCCTTCCAGATACGCGCGTTTATTTTACATACATTTAAAAATGTATTTACGAAAATGCGGGGTTCAAATTTTTGTAATTTCGGCCAAATTTCGTTTTATTTTCAGACGTATTCGGCATGTCAGATTGATAACGAAAGGAATATATCGAATCGACCTGAACGTTATACTTACCCTTTGAAACCTTTGGGAAAATCAAATGACGAGGAAACGAAAATTTCGTCCGAAAATTTTAACAATAATTACAGATTTCAAACGATGCAAGATACAATGATGAACGTTTTTCCCAAAAAACAGACTGTCGATCTGAGTTTCGAAAATATCACTTTCGTTTCGACGTCCTGGTCTATAACTAAATTTAAAAAAGGTAAGTTATAGTCGCGGTTTATTATTCCTTTTAATACTATTGACTTGAAATTTCGAAAACTTTCTCTTAATCGTAAAATTAATTATTTTTGAATTTTATTGATAGATTAAAAAAAAAAAAAATTAAATACTTTGAACGATTTGTAACCAAAATGCGTCGATTGTCGTTTGGTTAGGTCGCGGCTTCAAATTTCACTGGAAAATGTTCAATTTTTTTATTTTTAACTTTTAAATTTCACAAATTTCGTAACGATTTTTTGTAAAATGAGGTTCAAAATGTAAAATAGCTTCGGTGGTTCAATGTGTCGTGTTTCACCATTAGAAAAATCAAATTTTACTCTAAAATTGTTTTTTTATCTTTCTGTCATAATTTTTCATAATTTTCATCGAATGAATATTATTATATATAAAAATAATTCGTGATTTCGATCTTTTTTCATATGTGTATGTGTATATTTGCTAATTTGTGGGTTATTTCATTTAATAGTTAGATTTTTCTACCTAATTTTTGGGTTTTATACGATTTTTTCGGGTTTTTATATCTAATTTCGGGGTTCTCCTACCTGTTGTCTCGGGTTTTTACCTAATCTCTATTGATTTTTAGGTAATTTCTAGGTTTTGCTAGCCAATTTTTGCATATTGAGGCTATTTTCTAAGCTTTGTAGCTAATTTTTAGGGTTTTCCAGCTAATTTCTGGAGTATTCTACTGCGAGGGTATCTCATCCCTATCGGATTTGTTCCTGATGTTTTCAAGCTAATTTTCGGGTTTTTTCAACTGATGTTTAGATTTTTCTACCTAATTTATGGGTTTTATACGAAATTTATGGGTTTTCTACCCAATTTCTGGGATTTTCTAGCTAATTTTCGGGTTTTTTTAACTAATGTTTAGATTTTTATACGTAATTTATGGGTTTAATCGAAATTTTTGGGTTTTATACGATCTTTATGTGTTTTCTATCTAATTTTTGGGTTTTTATATATAATTTCTACGTTTTTCTACCTGGTGTCTCGGGCTTTTACCTAAATTCTAGCGGTTTTTAGATAATTTCTGGGTGATTCTGGCTAATTTTTGCATATTGAGGCTATTTTCTAATCTTCGTAGCTAATTTTTGGGTTTTTTCAACTAATGTTTAGATTTTTTTACCTACTTTATGGGTTTTATACGAAATTTATGGGTTTTCTACCCAATTTCTGGGATTTTCTAGCTAATTTTCGGGTTTTTTTAACTAATGTTTAGATTTTTATACGTAATTTATGGGTTTAATCGAAATTTTTGGGTTTTATACGATCTTTATGTGTTTTCTATCTAATTTTTGGGTTTTTATATATAATTTCTACGTTTTTCTACCTGGTGTCTCGGGCTTTTACCTAAATTCTAGCGGTTTTTAGATAATTTCTGGGTGATTCTGGCTAATTTTTGCATATTGAGGCTATTTTCTAATCTTCGTAGCTAATTTTTGGGTTTTTTTCAACTGATGTTTAGATTTTTCTACCTAATTTATGGGTTTTATACGAAATTTATGGGTTTTCTACCCAATTTCTGGGATTTTCTAGCTAATTTTCGGGTTTTTTTAACTAATGTTTAGATTTTTATACGTAATTTATGGGTTTAATCGAAATTTTTGGGTTTTATACGATCTTTATGTGTTTTCTATCTAATTTTTGGGTTTTTATATATAATTTCTACGTTTTTCTACCTGGTGTCTCGGGCTTTTACCTAAATTCTAGCGGTTTTTAGATAATTTCTGGGTGATTCTGGCTAATTTTTGCATATTGAGGCTATTTTCTAATCTTCGTAGCTAATTTTTGGGTTTTTTCAACTAATGTTTAGATTTTTTTACCTACTTTATGGGTTTTATACGAAATTTATGGGTTTTCTACCCAATTTCTGGGATTTTCTAGCTAATTTTCGGGTTTTTTTAACTAATGTTTAGATTTTTATACGTAATTTATGGGTTTAATCGAAATTTTTGGGTTTTATACGATCTTTATGTGTTTTCTATCTAATTTTTGGGTTTTTATATATAATTTCTACGTTTTTCTACCTGGTGTCTCGGGCTTTTACCTAAATTCTAGCGGTTTTTAGATAATTTCTGGGTGATTCTGGCTAATTTTTGCATATTGAGGCTATTTTCTAATCTTCGTAGCTAATTTTTGGGTTTTTTCAACTGATGTTTAGATTTTTCTACCTAATTTATGGGTTTTATACGAAATTTATGGGTTTTCTACCCAATTTCTGGGATTTTCTAGCTAATTTTCGGGTTTTTTTAACTAATGTTTAGATTTTTATACGTAATTTATGGGTTTAATCGAAATTTTTGGGTTTTATACGATCTTTATGTGTTTTCTATCTAATTTTTGGGTTTTTATATATAATTTCTACGTTTTTCTACCTGGTGTCTCGGGTTTTTACCTAATCTCTATTGATTTTTAGGTAATTTCTAGGTTTTGCTAGCCAATTTTTGCATATTGAGGCTATTTTCTAAGCTTTGTAGCTAATTTTTAGGGTTTTCCAGCTAATTTCTGGAGTATTCTACTGCGAGGGTATCTCATCCCTATCGGATTTGTTCCTGATGTTTTCAAGCTAATTTTCGGGTTTTTTCAACTGATGTTTAGATTTTTCTACCTAATTTATGGGTTTTATACGAAATTTATGGGTTTTCTACCCAATTTCTGGGATTTTCTAGCTAATTTTCGGGTTTTTTTAACTAATGTTTAGATTTTTATACGTAATTTATGGGTTTAATCGAAATTTTTGGGTTTTATACGATCTTTATGTGTTTTCTATCTAATTTTTGGGTTTTTATATATAATTTCTACGTTTTTCTACCTGGTGTCTCGGGCTTTTACCTAAATTCTAGCGGTTTTTAGATAATTTCTGGGTGATTCTGGCTAATTTTTGCATATTGAGGCTATTTTCTAATCTTCGTAGCTAATTTTTGGGTTTTTTCAACTAATGTTTAGATTTTTTTACCTACTTTATGGGTTTTATACGAAATTCATGGGTTTTGTAAGAAATTTATGGGTTTTATACCCAATTTCTGGGATTTTCTAGTTAATTTCTGAGATTTTCTAGCTAATTTTCGGGTTTTTTTAACTAATGTCTAGATTTTTCTACCTAATTTATGGGTTTTATATGAAATTTATGGGTTTTATAAGAAATTTATGGGTTTTATACCCAATTTCTGGGATTTTCTAGTTAATTTCTGAGATTTTCTAGCTAATTTTCGGGTTTTTTTAACTAATGTCTAGATTTTTCTACCTAATTTATGGGTTTTATATGAAATTTATGGGTTTTATAAGAAATTTATGGGTTTTATACCCAATTTCTGGGATTTTCTAGTTAATTTCTGAGATTTTCTAGCTAATTTTCGGGTTTTTTTAACTAATGTCTAGATTTTTCTACCTAATTTATGGGTTTTATATGAAATTTATGGGTTTTATAAGAAATTTATGGGTTTTATACCCAATTTCTGGGATTTTCTAGTTAATTTCTGAGATTTTCTAGCTAATTTTCGGGTTTTTTTAACTAATGTTTAGATTTTTATACATAATTTATGGGTTTAATCGAAATTTTTGGGTTTTATACGATCTTTATGTGTTTTCTATCTAATTTTTGGGTTTTTATATATAATTTCTACGTTTTTCTACCTGGTGTCTCGGGCTTTTACCTAAATTCTAGCGGTTTTTAGATAATTTCTGGGTGATTCTGGCTAATTTTTCCATATTGAGGCTATTTTCTAATCTTCGTAGCTAATTTTCGGGTTTTTTCAACTAATGTTTAGATTTTTCTACCTAATTTATGGGTTTTATACGAAATTTATGGGTTTTCTACCCAATTTCTGGGATTTTCAAGCTAATTTTCGGGTTTTTTCAACTAATGTTTAGATTTTTATACGTAATTTATGGGTTCAATCGAAATTTTTGGGTTTTATACGATCTTTATGTGTTTTCTATCTAATTTTTGGGTTTTTATATATAATTTCTACGTTTTTCTACCTGGTGTCTCGGGCTTTTACCTAAATTCTAGCGGTTTTTAGATAATTTCTGGGTGATTCTGGCTAATTTTTGCATATTGAGGCTATTTTCTAATCTTCGTAGCTAATTTTCGGGTTTTTTCAACTAATGTTTAGATTTTTCTACCTACTTTATGGGTTTTATACGAAATTCAAGGGTTTTATAAGAAATTTATGAGTTTTCTACCCAATTTCTGGGTTTTTCTAGTTAATTTCTGAGATTTTCTAGCTGATTTTTGAGCGTTTTAGCTAATTTTTAGGTTTTTCCAGCTATAACTAATTAAATACGATTTTCTAGTTAATTTCTGGCGTCTTGTAGATAATTTTTGCATATTGAGGCTATTTTCTAAGTTTTCTAATTAATTTTTGGAGTTTCTAGCTGATTTTTCAGTTTTTTAGCTAATTTTTAGGTTTTTCCAGCTATAACTAATTAAATACGATTTTCTAGTTAATTTCTGGCGTCTTGTAGATAATTTTTGCATATTGAGGCTATTTTCTAAGTTTTCTAATTAATTTTTGGAGTTTCTAGCTGATTTTTCAGTTTTTTAGCTAATTTTTAGGTTTTTCCAGCTATAGCTAATTAAATACGTTGAACGATTTATAACAAAAATGCGTCGATTGTCGTTTGGTTAGGTCGCGGCTTCAAATTTCACTGGAAAATGTTCAATTTTTTTATTTTTAACTTTTAAATTTCACAAATTTCGTAACGATTTTTTGTAAAATGAGGTTTAAAATGTAAAATAGCTTCGGTGGTTCAATGGATTGTGTCTGTTGTGTTTTTTTTTTCTTTCTGTCCCGATTTTTGTTGATTATTTTCATAATTTTCATCGAATTTATATTATTATAAATAAAAATTCGTGGTTTCGATCTTTTTTCACGTATTTTGTGTATATTTTTTTTAATATTATGACTGGATTCTAACGAAAACAAAAAAAAAATATATAAAATAGAATCTAATTTCTAATTAATTTCGATTCGAAGACAAATATTTTCAATATTGCTTAACGACATTTCTACAAATAGACAATGTAAATAAGAAACAATGGTTATATATATATATATATATTTTTTTTGAGGTTAAATGTCAAAAGTCGTTTATTTAATATTAATTTATGACCCGGCAAAAAATTTACCGTGACTATCAACATTTTGCAAACTTAATTGTGATACGCTCTAATTTTTTTACGCCGTTGCATTCGAGATCGAAACTTTCACGTAATAACATTAAACTTGACGTAGTTAATGACACAAATAAAAACCGAAAAAAAAAAAAAATCGTAAAACTGAAGAAATTCCTATTTATTCCAACCCCACAAACAGTTTTTGGTAAAACTTCTTCTAAAGTTATTTTACCTTTACTTGAATTCGGCGTATGGAAAAAAAAATGACAAAGGATTCTGCCGTTTTCACCTTTACCAAAAGTTGTTGCAGGTCTAACAGCCGCAGTAGATTTTATCGAAACAAAAAAATAAATAAATCGAAGTTTTTAAAGTTCGAGTACAAGGAAATTGATAATTGACGAGTTTTGAGTAAAAAAATCCCATTCTACACTCCACGCCACGCCATTCAGCGCGTGACTTGTTACAAAGGTATATAAAACAAAGTACCATGTGAATTGAAGTCGCGTGGCGTGGCGTGGTGTGGCGAGCCTTGTTATAAATGAGTATAAAACTAAGTACTACGTGAATCGAAGTCGCGTAACGTGGCGTGGCTTGTTACAAATGTCTATAAAACAAAGTACGTGAATCGAAGTCGCGTGGCGTGGCGTGGCGTGATTTTGCTTGTTACAAATGTGTATAAAACAAAGTATCACGTGAATTGAAGTAGCGTGGCGTGGCGTGGTGTGGCGAGGCTTGTTATAAATGAGTATAAAACAGAATACTACGTGAATCGAAGTCGCGTGGCGTGGCGTGATGTGGCGAGGCTTGTTATAAATGAGTATAAAACTAAGTACTACGTGAATCGAAGTCGCGTAACGTGGCGTGGCTTGTTACAAATGTCTATAAAACAAAGTACGTGAATCGAAGTCGCGTGGCGTGGCGTGGCGTGATTTTGCTTGTTACAAATGTGTATAAAACAAAGTATCACGTGAATTGAAGTAGCGTGGCGTGGCGTGGTGTGGCGAGGCTTGTTATAAATGAGTATAAAACAGAATACTACGTGAATCGAAGTCGCGTGGCGTGGCGTGATGTGGCGAGGCTTGTTATAAATGAGTATAAAACTAAGTACTACGTGAATCGAAGTCGCGTAACGTGGCGTGGCTTGTTACAAATGTCTATAAAACAAAGTACGTGAATCGAAGTCGCGTGGCGTGGCGTGGCGTGATTTTGCTTGTTACAAATGTGTATAAAACAAAGTATCACGTGAATTGAAGTAGCGTGGCGTGGCGTGGTGTGGCGAGGCTTGTTATAAATGAGTATAAAACAGAATTCCACATGAATTGAAGTCGCGTAGCGTGGCGTGGCGTGGTTTGTTACAAATTTGTATACAACAATGTCCGACGTAAACCGAAAAACATGGATCTGATTGCAATTTTCGTGTTTCTATTATTATTCGTTAAATTTCGTTAAAATTTTCGTCAGTTTTACAACGAAATCGTGACATTTTGAAACGAATGAAATATTTGAAAATGCAAAATTTAAATGGAACAATATAAACGTTTATACAGATTGTCTTAATAAATATAAATAATCGACGAAATTCGTACGGATTTCGAGATATTATCTCATTTAATTATTATTAAAAAGTAAAAGTTGAAACTGTATATTTCGACTGTGAAATTTCAGGTCAAAAGTAAGCTAGACCCATTATGATATCTCAAGGATGTTGCCAATCGTATGTAATTAGTTGTTATTTTTTTACATAATAGAAACTAGACGTATTCATTTTTTTTTTCAACATTCTCTTTCAACTTTATTAGTACGTCAAACAGAAAATGGTATTATTTTTAATGGTCGACTATAAACAAAATGCGAGGACGATTTGACGGAATAGCGACATGTCAATGAAAAAAAAAAAAAAACATTTCGTCGGAAGATTTAAATAAGCTGCGGTCGATAAACAACTTAAATTATTCGAATTATCTGTGTCTTAATTTGTTAATTAACGATTGGGAAAAATGTAATTGCCCTTGTCCTTTTCTTTTCTCTTGCAACATATTTTATTTTTTTTTTAAACAGTGTGTAGTGTAGATTAAATTCCATAAAAAGCAATCTTATATTAACAAAATTATTGAAAAAAAAAAAGGTTTAGAAATCGAAGAGAAAGTGTCTATGAAACGAAAACATAATTATAAAAAAAAATGTTTAGAAAGCTATTAAAAACAGCGTCTTAACATCGTGGCTTAAATTTGACGTTTTTTTTATAAAAAAATGCGTAAAAATGAAATTTTGAGTTTGATTTTTCTTAATATTCGTGAATTTTCAAAACCGCATTTCAAATTTCGTGGAAAGCGACTCGAAATTATCGGAAAATTTCTAGAAAGCAACAAAGAAACTGTCGAAATATATTTATATAAAGTGGGGTCAAAATTATTTGAAAAAAATGTGTTTAGGAAGCTGTCAAAAAAGTGTATTAACGTCGTGGCTTAAATTTGACGTTTTTTTTATAAAAAAAACGTAAAAATGAAATTTTGAGTTTGATTTTTTTTAATATTCGTGAATTTTCAAAACCGCATTTCAAATTTCGTGGAAAGCGACTCGAAATTATCGGAAAATTTCTAGAAAGCAACAAAGAAACTGTCGAAATATATTTATATAAAGTGGGGTCAAAATTATTTGAAAAAAATGTGTTTAGGAAGCTGTCAAAAAAGTGTATTAACGTCGTGGCTTAAATTTGACGTTTTTTTTTATAAAAAAAACGTAAAAATGAAATTTTGAATTTGATTTTTTTTAATATTCGTGAATTTTCAAAACCGCATTTCAAATTTCGTGGAAAGCGACTCGAAATTATCGGAAAATTTCTAGAAAGCAACAAAGAAACTGTCGAAATATATTTATATAAAGTGGGGTCAAAATTATTTGAAAAAAATGTGTTTAGGAAGCTGTCAAAAAAGTGTATTAACGTCGTGGCTTAAATTTGACGTTTTTTTTTATAAAAAAAACGTAAAAATGAAATTTTGAGTTTGATTTTTTTTAATATTCGTGAATTTTCAAAACCGCATTTCAAATTTCGTGGAAAGCGACTCGAAATTATCGGAAAATTTCTAGAAAGCAACAAAGAAACTGTCGAAATATATTTATATAAAGTGGGGTCAAAATTATTTGAAAAAAATGTGTTTAGGAAGCTGTCAAAAAAGTGTATTAACGTCGTGGCTTAAATTTGACGTTTTTTTTATAAAAAAAACGTAAAAATGAAATTTTGAGTTTGATTTTTTTTAATATTCGTGAATTTTCAAAACCGCATTTCAAATTTCGTGGAAAGCGACTCGAAATTATCGGAAAATTTCTAGAAAGCAACAAAGAAACTGTCGAAATATATTTATATAAAGTGGGGTCAAAATTATTTGAAAAAAATGTGTTTAGGAAGCTGTCAAAAAAGTGTATTAACGTCGTGGCTTAAATTTGACGTTTTTTTTTATAAAAAAAACGTAAAAATGAAATTTTGAATTTGATTTTTTTTAATATTCGTGAATTTTCAAAACCGCATTTCAAATTTCGTGGAAAGCGACTCGAAATTATCGGAAAATTTCTAGAAAGCAACAAAGAAACTGTCGAAATATATTTATATAAAGTGGGGTCAAAATTATTTGAAAAAAATGTGTTTAGGAAGCTGTCAAAAAAGTGTATTAACGTCGTGGCTTAAATTTGACGTTTTTTTTTATAAAAAAATGCGTAAAAATTGATTTTTGAGTTTGATTTTTCTTAATATTCGTGGAAAACGACTCGAAATTATTAGAAAATAATTACGAAAAAAAAAAACAGAACGAAATTGTAAAATATGAAAATGAAAATTTTATTGCAGAATCGAAAAAAATTCTTCACGGCGTCTCCGGGCAATTTAAAGCTGGAGAATTGTCGGTTATTATGGGACCTTCGGGTGCCGGAAAAAGTACTCTATTAAATGTTTTAGCAGGTTTTATGTAAGTATCGAAAATTTTTCAGCAAATTATACAAATTGGAAATTTGTTTATTAGTCCCCCCATTTTTATATTGAATTTAGGTGAAATAAACACGTCAGGTGAAAGAAATTGAATTAAATAGAGAAATTGTTAATAATTTAGAAAGTGTCTTATAGAAATTTATGCTACAATAACCAAAAAAGCAACGAAATTTTTCAAAAAAAGTATTTTGAAAATAAATTGTCAAAAATAGTGTCTAGAAAACGATATTTGAATATCTAAAACAAGTATCTAGAAAGTGAGATTGAATTTATTACAAAAAACGAAGAAGAAATCGTCGAAAAACTGCTTGGAATAGCGGGAAAATGTTGTCAAACAAAGTATCCAGACAAAGAAAACGAAATTGTCGGAAAAAATTGTCTAGAAAACGATGTTTGAATATCTAAAAAGAGAGTTTAGAAAAGGAGGTCGAATTTATTACAAAAAACGAAGAAGAAATCGTCGAAAAACTGCTTGGAAAACCGGGAAAATGTTGTCAAACAAAGTATCCAGACAAAGAAAACGAAATTGTCAAAAAAAATTGTCTAGAAAACGATGTTTGAATATCTAAAAAGAGAGTTTAGAAAAGGAGGTCGAATTTATTACAAAAAACGAAGAAGAAATCGTCGAAAAACTGCTTGGAAAACCGGGAAAATGTTGTCAAACAAAGTATCCAGACAAAGAAAACGAAATTGTCAAAAAAAATTGTCTAGAAAACGATGTTTGAATATCTAAAAAGAGAGTTTAGAAAAGGAGGTCGAATTTATTACAAAAAACGAAGAAGAAATCGTCGAAAAACTGCTTGGAAAACCGGGAAAATGTTGTCAAACAAAGTATCCAGACAAAGAAAACGAAATTGTCAAAAAAAATTGTCTAGAAAACGATATTTGAATATCTAAAACAAGTGTCTAGAAAGTGAGATTGAATTTATTACAAAAAACGAAGAAGAAATCGTTGAAAAACTGCTTGGAAAACCGGGAAAATGTTGTCAAACAAAGTATCCAGACAAAGAAAACGAAATTGTCAAAAAAAAATTGTCTAGAAAACGATATTTGAATATCTAAAACAAGTGTCTAGAAAGTGAGATTGAATTTATTACAAAAAACGAAGAAGAAATCGTCGAAAAACTGCTTGGAAAACCGGGAAAATGTTGTCAAACAAAGTATCCAGACAAAGAAAACGAAATTGTCAAAAAAAAATTGTCTAGAAAACGATATTTGAATATCTAAAACAAGTGTCTAGAAAGTGAGATTGAATTTATTACAAAAAACGAAGAAGAAATCGTCGAAAAACTGCTTGGAAAACCGGGAAAATGTTGTCAAACAAAGTATCCAGACAAAGAAAACGAAATTGTCAAAAAAAAATTGTCTAGAAAACGATATTTGAATATCTAAAACAAGTGTCTAGAAAGTGAGATTGAATTTATTACAAAAAACGAAGAAGAAATCGTCGAAAAACTGCTTGGAAAACCGGGAAAATGTTGTCAAACAAAGTATCCAGACAAAGAAAACGAAATTGTCAAAAAAAATTGTCTAGAAAACGATATTTGAATATCTAAAACAAGTGTCTAGAAAGTGAGATTGAATTTATTACAAAAAACGAAGAAGAAATCGTCGAAAAATTGTCTAGAAACAAAAAGAAGAAGAAAAGTAATGAAAGGAATTGTCAAATTGTTAAAAGAATATGAAGAAAACGAGATTAAAAATTACTCGAAAAGGAACCAAAGACTTTAACTATCCACGACTGGTTAGGTATTATTTATTTTCAAAATAGAATTTTCGTCGTTAAACGAAAACAATTATAGAAAAACAATTAAATACAATTTGCATATTCCCTCTTGTTTAACGTATTATTTGCGAATTTATTCATTCAACACGCTTTTTCAACAACGAATTATTCATCGGAAAGTCCTTGACGCTGGTTATGAATCATAAAAGATTCCTAAAACGCAGGCTTTATTTCTATTTCTATTTTTTTTTTGTCACCAGCGATAAGGATTATAATATACACATTAGTTCGATAAGGACAGTTCAAACTTCGCATTGGAAAAACTTTATCAATACAAAATACTTACTGCGAATTTTATCTTCACGGATAAATCTTCGAAAATAATATTATTTATTCACGCGTGGAGGTTAATGTTCATTTGTTCGAGTTTTCGAATACGTACGCGAACATTAGAGATGAATTTCTACCGTCACTTTTTCAATTTAGTTGAATAATTGATTTTAGTTTCGTAATAAATAGACACGAGTCGAAAATGAAGGTTTCTAATATTTATATTAGAAATATCTGTTATATAAGGAAATATTCGCGGCGACAATTTTTTAATAAAGTATTCGGGAAGCGAAAATTACTCAAAAAAATGTACTAGAAGCGAGAATTTTTGAAAATGAGTGTCTAGGAATCGAAGAAATCGTCAAAAAAGTATCGAGGAATCGGAAATTCTTGCAAAAAAGTGTCTAGGAATCGATGATTTTGGAGACACGCGAAAATTTTTGAGAAAAAAAAATTACGAAAAGCGAGAATTTTTGAAAAAAAGCGTGTAGAAAGCGGGGATTCAATCAAAAAAGTATCGAGGAATCGGGAGTTCTCGAAAAAAAGTGTCTAGGAATCGAGGATTCTGAAGAAAATTGTACAGACAGCGAGAATTTTTGAAAAAAAAAATTACGAAAAGCGAGAATTTTTGAAAAAAAGCGTGTAGAAAGCGGGGATTCAATCAAAAAAGTATCGAGGAATCGGGAATTCTCGAAAAAAAGTGTCTAGGAATCGAGGATTCTGAAGAAAATTGTACAGACAGCGAGAATTTTTGAAAAAAAAATTACGAAAAGCGAGAATTTTTGAAAAAAAGCGTGTAGAAAGCGGGGATTCAATCAAAAAAGTATCGAGGAATCGGGAATTCTCGAAAAAAAGTGTCTAGGAATCGAGGATTCTGAAGAAAATTGTACAGACAGCGAGAATTTTTGAAAAAAAAATTACGAAAAGCGAGAATTTTTGAAAAAAAGCGTGTAGAAAGCGGGGATTCAATCAAAAAAGTATCGAGGAATCGGGAGTTCTCGAAAAAAAGTGTCTAGGAATCGAGGATTCTGAAGAAAATTGTACAGACAGCGAGAATTTTTGAAAAAAAAATTACGAAAAGCGAGAATTTTTGAAAAAAAGCGTGTAGAAAGCGGGGATTCAATCAAAAAAGTATCGAGGAATCGGGAATTCTCGAAAAAAAGTGTCTAGGAATCGAGGATTCTGAAGAAAATTGTACAGACAGCGAGAATTTTTGAAAAAAAAATTACGAAAAGCGAGAATTTTTGAAAAAAAGCGTGTAGAAAGCGGGGATTCAATCAAAAAAGTATCGAGGAATCGGGAGTTCTCGAAAAAAAGTGTCTAGGAATCGAGGATTCTGAAGAAAATTGTACAGACAGCGAGAATTTTTGAAAAAAAAATTACGAAAAGCGAGAATTTTTGAAAAAAAGCGTGTAGAAAGCGGGGATTCAATCAAAAAAGTATCGAGGAATCGGGAATTCTCGAAAAAAAGTGTCTAGGAATCGAGGATTCTGAAGAAAATTGTACAGACAGCGAGAATTTTTGAAAAAAAAATTACGAAAAGCGAGAATTTTTGAAAAAAAGCGTGTAGAAAGCGGGGATTCAATCAAAAAAGTATCGAGGAATCGGGAGTTCTCGAAAAAAAGTGTCTAGGAATCGAGGATTCTGAAGAAAATTGTACAGACAGCGAGAATTTTTGAAAAAAAAATTACGAAAAGCGAGAATTTTTGAAAAAAAGCGTGTAGAAAGCGGGGATTCAATCAAAAAAGTATCGAGGAATCGGGAGTTCTCGAAAAAAAGTGTCTAGGAATCGAGGATTCTGAAGAAAATTGTACAGACAGCGAGAATTTTTGAAAAAAAAATTACGAAAAGCGAGAATTTTTGAAAAAAAGCGTGTAGAAAGCGGGGATTCAATCAAAAAAGTATCGAGGAATCGGGAATTCTCGAAAAAAAGTGTCTAGGAATCGAGGATTCTGAAGAAAATTGTACAGACAGCGAGAATTTTTGAAAAAAAAATTACGAAAAGCGAGAATTTTTGAAAAAAAGCGTGTAGAAAGCGGGGATTCAATCAAAAAAGTATCGAGGAATCGGGAGTTCTCGAAAAAAAGTGTCTAGGAATCGAGGATTCTGAAGAAAATTGTACAGACAGCGAGAATTTTTGAAAAAAAAAATTACGAAAAGCGAGAATTTTTGAAAAAAAGCGTGTAGAAAGCGGGGATTCAATCAAAAAAGTATCGAGGAATCGGGAATTCTCGAAAAAAAGTGTCTAGGAATCGAGGATTCTGAAGAAAATTGTACAGACAGCGAGAATTTTTGAAAAAAAAATTACGAAAAGCGAGAATTTTTGAAAAAAAGCGTGTAGAAAGCGGGGATTCAATCAAAAAAGTATCGAGGAATCGGGAATTCTCGAAAAAAAGTGTCTAGGAATCGAGGATTCTGAAGAAAATTGTACAGACAGCGAGAATTTTTGAAAAAAAAATTACGAAAAGCGAGAATTTTTGAAAAAAAGCGTGTAGAAAGCGGGGATTCAATCAAAAAAGTATCGAGGAATCGGGAGTTCTCGAAAAAAAGTGTCTAGGAATCGAGGATTCTGAAGAAAATTGTACAGACAGCGAGAATTTTTGAAAAAAAAATTACGAAAAGCGAGAATTTTTGAAAAAAAGCGTGTAGAAAGCGGGGATTCAATCAAAAAAGTATCGAGGAATCGGGAATTCTCGAAAAAAAGTGTCAAGACAGCGAAAATTTTATCAAAGAATCGGGGGTTATCAAAAAAAATGTCTGAAAAGTGGGAATTTCTGGAAAGGAAGCAGCCGCATTACAAAAAAATGTTCATTCATTCATTCCTTTCGTTTTACATCAAACTATCGAATTCGCAGCAGTTATTTTCAAGAACGAATTTTGAAAAACGTTCAACGATTGTTGAAATACCACGTACGAGTTCAACTAGAGATAAATATGTACTTCAATCTGTAAATAGCCGACCTCGTTACCTAGTTGCCTTGATCAAGAATTTTATTAGAATGCATCTTGTACGTATTCTAACTTACGTAACGTAACATTCGAGATGGGGGCGAGCGAAGAAATAAATCAACTCGACATTCATTACCAGCCATTTTCAAACTTATTCCATAGAAGAAACCTTAAAATTAGATTATGATATTATATAATTGTCGGGGAAGCGAAAAAAATTGTTTACGGAGCGATAATTTTGAAA
Organism: Diorhabda sublineata; assembly: GCF_026230105.1. Lineage (NCBI taxonomy): Eukaryota > Metazoa > Arthropoda > Insecta > Coleoptera > Chrysomelidae > Diorhabda > Diorhabda sublineata. The sequence goes on along the minus strand of NC_079474.1, from coordinate 738,544 downwards.
AAAATTGTCTACTAAGCGAGGAATTGGAAAAAAATATTTAGATGGCGAGGTTTTTTGGAAAAAACTGTACTGAAGACGAATTTTTGGAGGATATTTGTAAAAAAAAAATAACTGGGTAGCGACGATCCTTCAAGAAAAATATCTAGAAAGTAAGGATCGTCGAAAAAATTCCGTGGAAAGCGATAATTTCCAAGAGAATGTCCTAAGAACTAAAAATTCTCAAAAAAAAAAATGTCTAGGAATCGAAGATTCCGAAGAAAACAGTCTAGGAAGCGAGAAATGTTGAAAAAATTTCGAAGAAAGTGAAGATTTGATATCTAGAAAGCTGCGATTATCAAAAGATTGTCTGAAAAATGAGGATTTTTATATTGAAAGTGTCTGAGAACCAAGAATTCTCAAAAAAAATGTCTAGGAATCGAGGATTCCGAAGAAAACAGTCTAGGAAGCGAGAAATGTTGAAAAAATTTCGAAGAAAGTGAAGATTTGATATCTAGAAAGCTGCGATTATCAAAAGATTGTCTGAAAAATGAGGATTTTTAAATTGAAAGCATCTAAGAACCAAGAATTCTCAAAAAAAATGTCTAGGAATCGAAGATTCCGAAGAAAACAGTCTAGGAAGCGAGAAATGTTGAAAAAATTTCGAAGAAAGTGAAGATTTGATATCTAGAAAGCTGCGATTATCAAAAGATTGTCTGAAAAATGAGGATTTTTAAATTGAAAGCATCTAAGAACCAAGAATTCTCAAAAAAAATGTCTAGGAATCGAAGATTCCGAAGAAAACAGTCTAGGAAGCGAGAAATGTTGAAAAAATTTCGAAGAAAGTGAAGATTTGATATCTAGAAAGCTGCGATTATCAAAAGATTGTCTGAAAAATGAGGATTTTTAAATTGAAAGCATCTAAGAACCAAGAATTCTCAAAACAATGTCTAGGAATCGAGGATTCTGAAGAAAGCCATCTAGGATTTTTGAAAGAATAATAAGATATTAAGGATTCTCATGAAAAACTGTCTGGGAAGCAATGATTGTCAAGAAAAATGTCTAGAAAGATCAGGTTTTAAAAAAAAAGTGTCTAGAAAGTGGTTATCTACAAAAAAAAAATTCAAGGATTCAAACTTTCGTAATAAAAGCGCCTAAGAAGAGAGAGCCAAAAATTTCGAAAAAAAATTAACTAAATAGTGAAGATTTCAAATAAAAAAGTATTTACAAAGGAAAAATCCCCCAGAAAATGTCTAAGGGGTGAATAAATTGAAAAATGCGTCTAGAATATAGAAATTATAAGGAAAAGTGTTTAGGGGGTAAATATTTCGATAGAAACTGTCTAGAAAGCAAAAATCGTCGAGAAACTTGGGATATTTCCAGGAAAATTGTTTAACAAGTGACAATATTAGAAAAAAAATGCCCGGGAATAGCGAGGATTTTCAAAAAATGAATTAGAAAGCGAGGATTCTCGAAAAAAAGGATTCCATAGAAAAAAAAAGTGTCTAAAACGAAAAAGTGGAAAGAAGATGAAGAAAATCAAAGAAAAGTGTCTGAGAGGTGAAAATTTTTTTCAATGTGTGGTTAGAAAATGACGATTCCGGCTAGTAAAAGAATTTTCTCTTTGAAAAACAGTGTCCAGAGCACGAAAATTATTAGGAAAAGTGTTTAGGAAGCGAATATTTACTAACTAAGGACCAAAGATTTTTAGAAAAGTGTCTATGAGACAAAAATTCGGTAATTTATCGAAAGGGATATCTAGGAGAAGTTAAAATACCTAATTTGATATTTTTTTGCTCCTAACAGGGACCAAAATTTACGAAAAAATAGTTCCAATATAAAATCGGTTGTTATATACAAAACCGGTTTTAAATATTTGTCCTCGACATTTATTTTCTCGACATTACAAACATTTACATTATAGAAAATAATATTGACTAATATTAGATAATATATAATAATTTTAGTACTAAAGGTAGTACCGGAACGGTGAAACTGAACGACGTCGTCCGCGATAATAGTCCGAGATATAGAAAGTTATCGGCTTATATACCGCAGGACGAACAACTTAGAATGGCTTTGACTGCTAAGGAGGCCATGACCTTTGCCGTTCATCTAAAGCTGGGTTATCTCGTTTCCAACGAATACAAACTTAAACAGGTACGAACATTTTTATTTTTCGACAAAAAAATATGAATTTCATAATTTTTGGTGGAATGGATTAACGCGATTGTTCGTTAATTCTTTCCACCAAAAAAATAATGATAAATCGTGATATAAACGAAATTTTTAATCGATTCTATTGATCTTTTACGAGGCGTTTAATTTTTAAAATACTTGTAAAAACGAACAAATTCGAAAAAAATCAATCGAAAATAATGATTTAAACAATTTTAATAAAAAAAATCGATTTGTTGGAATTTACGAATTTTGTATAATTGTTTTGGTGGAATGGATTAACGCGATTGTTCGTTAATTCTTTCCACCAAAAAGTAATGATAGATCGTGATTTAAACGAAATTTTTAATCGATTCTATTGACTTTTCACGGGGCGTTTAATTTTTAAAATACTTGTAAAAACGAACAAATTCGAAAAAAATCAATCGAAAATAATGATTTAAACAACTTTAATAAAAAAAAAATCGATTTGTTGGAATTTACGAATTTTGTATAATTGTTTTGGTGGAATGGATTAACGCGATTGTTCGTTAATTCTTTCCACCAAAAAGTAATGATAGATCGTGATATAAACGAAATTTTTAATCGATTCTATTGACTTTTCACGGGGCGTTTAATTTTTAAAATACTTGTAAAAACGAACAAATTCGAAAAAAATCAATCGAAAATAATGATTTAAACAACTTTAATAAAAAAAAATCGATTTGTTGGAATTTACGAATTTTGTATAATTGTTTTGGTGGAATGGATTAACGCGATTGTTCGTTAATTCTTTCCACCAAAAAGTAATGATAGATCGTGATATAAACGAAATTTTTAATCGATTCTATTGACTTTTCACGGGGCGTTTAATTTTTAAAATACTTGTAAAAACGAACAAATTCGAAAAAAATCAATCGAAAGTAATGATTTAAACAACTTTAATAAAAAAAAATCGATTTGTTGGAATTTACGAATTTTGTATAATTGTTTTGGTGGAATGGATTAACGCGATTGTTCGTTAATTCTTTCCACCAAAAAGTAATGATAGATCGTGATATAAACGAAATTTTTAATCGATTCTATTGACTTTTCACGGGGCGTTTAATTTTTAAAATACTTGTAAAAACGAACAAATTCGAAAAAAATCAATCGAAAAAAATCAATCGAAAATAATGATTTAAACAACTTTAATAAAAAAAAATCGATTTGTTGGAATTTACGAATTTTGTATAATTGTTTTGGTGGAATGGATTAACGCGATTGTTCGTTAATTCTTTCCACCAAAAAGTAATGATAGATCGTGATTTAAACGAAATTTTTAATCGATTCTATTGACTTTTCACGGGGCGTTTAATTTTTAAAATACTTGTAAAAACGAACAAATTCGAAAAAAATCAATCGAAAATAATGATTTAAACAACTTTAATAAAAAAAAAATCGATTTGTTGGAATTTACGAATTTTGTATAATTGTTTTGGTGGAATGGATTAACGCGATTGTTCGTTAATTCTTTCCACCAAAAAGTAATGATAGATCGTGATATAAACGAAATTTTTAATCGATTCTATTGACTTTTCACGGGGCGTTTAATTTTTAAAATACTTGTAAAAACGAACAAATTCGAAAAAAATCAATCGAAAATAATGATTTAAACAACTTTAATAAAAAAAATCGATTTGTTGGAATTTACGAATTTTGTATAATTGTTTTGGTGGAATGGATTAACGCGATTGTTCGTTAATTCTTTCCACCAAAAAGTAATGATAGATCGTGATTTAAACGAAATTTTTAATCGATTCTATTGACTTTTCACGGGGCGTTTAATTTTTAAAATACTTGTAAAAACGAACAAATTCGAAAAAAATCAATCGAAAATAATGATTTAAACAATTTTAATAAAAAAAATCGATTTGTTGGAATTTACGAATTTTGTATAATTGTTTTGGTGGAATGGATTAACGCGATTGTTCGTTAATTCTTTCCACCAAAAAGTAATGATAGATCGTGATTTAAACGAAATTTTTAATCGATTCTATTGACTTTTCACGGGGCGTTTAATTTTTAAAATACTTGTAAAAACGAACAAATTCGAAAAAAATCAATGGAAAGTAATGATTTAAACAACTTTAATAAAAAAAAATCGATTTGTTGGAATTTACGAATTTTGTATAATTGTTTTGGTGGAATGGATTAACGCGATTGTTCGTTAATTCTTTCCACCAAAAAGTAATGATAGATCGTGATTTAAACGAAATTTTTAATCGATTCTATTGACTTTTCACGGGGCGTTTAATTTTTAAAATACTTGTAAAAACGAACAAATTCGAAAAAAATCAATCGAAAATAATGATTTAAACAACTTTAATAAAAAAAAAATCGATTTGTTGGAATTTACGAATTTTGTATAATTGTTTTGGTGGAATGGATTAACGCGATTGTTCGTTAATTCTTTCCACCAAAAAGTAATGATAGATCGTGATATAAACGAAATTTTTAATCGATTCTATTGACTTTTCACGGGGCGTTTAATTTTTAAAATACTTGTAAAAACGAACAAATTCGAAAAAAATCAATCGAAAATAATGATTTAAACAACTTTAATAAAAAAAATCGATTTGTTGGAATTTACGAATTTTGTATAATTGTTTTGGTGGAATGGATTAACGCGATTGTTCGTTAATTCTTTCCACCAAAAAGTAATGATAGATCGTGATTTAAACGAAATTTTTAATCGATTCTATTGACTTTTCACGGGGCGTTTAATTTTTAAAATACTTGTAAAAACGAACAAATTCGAAAAAAATCAATCGAAAATAATGATTTAAACAATTTTAATAAAAAAAATCGATTTGTTGGAATTTACGAATTTTGTATAATTGTTTTGGTGGAATGGATTAACGCGATTGTTCGTTAATTCTTTCCACCAAAAAGTAATGATAGATCGTGATTTAAACGAAATTTTTAATCGATTCTATTGACTTTTCACGGGGCGTTTAATTTTTAAAATACTTGTAAAAACGAACAAATTCGAAAAAAATCAATGGAAAGTAATGATTTAAACAACTTTAATAAAAAAAAATCGATTTGTTGGAATTTACGAATTTTGTATAATTGTTTTGGTGGAATGGATTAACGCGATTGCTCGTTAATTCTTTCCACCAAAAAGTAATGATAGATCGTGATATAAACGAAATTTTTAATCGATTCTATTGACTTTTCACGGGGCGTTTAATTTTTAAAATACTTGTAAAAACGAACAAATTCGAAAAAAATCAATCGAAAATAATGATTTAAACAACTTTAATAAAAAAAAATCGATTTGTTGGAATTTACGAATTTTGTATAATTGTTTTGGTGGAATGGATTAACGCGATTGTTCGTTAATTCTTTCCACCAAAAAGTAATGATAGATCGTGATTTAAACGAAATTTTTAATCGATTCTATTGACTTTTCACGGGGCGTTTAATTTTTAAAATACTTGTAAAAACGAACAAATTCGAAAAAAATCAATCGAAAGTAATGATTTAAACAACTTTAATAAAAAAAAATCGATTTGTTGGAATTTACGAATTTTGTATAATTGTTTTGGTGGAATGGATTAACGCGATTGTTCGTTAATTCTTTCCACCAAAAAGTAATGATAGATCGTGATTTAAACGAAATTTTTAATCGATTTTATTGACTTTTCACGGGGCGTTTAATTTTTAAAATACTTGTAAAAACGAACAAATTCGAAAAAAATCAATGGAAAGTAATGATTTAAACAACTTTAATAAAAAAAAATCGATTTGTTGGAATTTACGAATTTTGTATAATTGTTTTGGTGGAATGGATTAACGCGATTGCTCGTTAATTCTTTCCACCAAAAAGTAATGATAGATCGTGATATAAACGAAATTTTTAATCGATTCTATTGACTTTTCACGGGGCGTTTAATTTTTAAAATACTTGTAAAAACGAACAAATTCGAAAAAAATCAATCGAAAATAATGATTTAAACAACTTTAATAAAAAAAAAATCGATTTGTTGGAATTTACGAATTTTGTATAATTGTTTTGGTGGAATGGATTAACGCGATTGCTCGTTAATTCTTTCCTCCAAAAAGTAATGATAGATCGTGATATAAACGAAATTTTTAATCGATTCTATTGACTTTTCACGGGGCGTTTAATTTTTAAAATACTTGTAAAAACGAACAAATTCGAAAAAAATCAATCGAAAATAATGATTTAAACAACTTTAATAAAAAAAAATCGATTTGTTGGAATTTACGAATTTTGTATAATTGTTTTGGTGGAATGGATTAACGCGATTGTTCGTTAATTCTTTCCACCAAAAAAATAATGATAAATCGTGATATAAACGAAATTTTTAATCGATTCTATTGATCTTTTACGAGGCGTTTAATTTTTAAAATACTTGTAAAAACGAACAAATTCGAAAAAAATCAATGGAAAGTAATGATTTAAACAACTTTAATAAAAAAAAATCGATTTGTTGGAATTTACGAATTTTGTATAATTGTTTTGGTGGAATGGATTAACGCGATTGTTCGTTAATTCTTTCCACCAAAAAGTAATGATAATACTATAATCCGTTTTGTAATCAATTTAAAATAGTTTTTTTCAAAAATTTTCAAATGATTTAAACAAATTTTATTAAAAAAAAAATTCACTCGAGTTTACGAATTTTTTTGGTGGAAAGAATTGATGAATCAGTTCGTTAATTCTTTCCACCAAAAGATATCAATAAAAAATAAATTTCATTTTATCAAATAGTTGAAATACGACAATATACCGAGTGTTTAGATATAACCTAAACAAATTCTTTATTGAAAAGCGAGAAGCACGTGTTTTTTTTATACAGGGTACATACTAAAAGTGCATAATAGTGATTTATTAACTTATAATTTGGAAGTGGAGTCTACCCTCTTTTTAGTTATGGAAAATCAATAGGTTTTATCATTTCGTTAATTTTTTCAGCGTATTTAAGAAAAAAGAATGAGAAATTTGGAAAACAAAATAAACTCCTCGTTTGTTTCCGAAAAAAAAGTTGAAAATGTTTTTCGAAGAATGCCATATTTTTTTCGAAAAATATACGTAAAAACGAACAAATTGGAAAAAAACAATCAAATATGATGATTTGAACATTTTTTACGAGTTATTAAAAATTTTGAAAAAGTTCAAATTTGTTTTATATCCATAGAAAATCAAAAAATCAACATTTTCTATAATTTTGTTATTTTAAAACCCGAATTTCAACATTTTTTGTGTCAATATTGAAAAGCGTTTTTTTATACAGGGTATATAGAAAAGTGTTGTACTCAAAAATACGATATTAATTCGTATATAAATAAAGTTATTTTTTTTTTTTTTGGAAAGTTTCTTTCACGTATTATTTGTTTTGTACTGTTTACGTAAGGAAAATTTCGATGTTGTTTTTTTGTTTTGTTGGCTATTAGTTGAAAGCTATTAATTTGAAATTAAAATGTATTCAATGATCGGTATTTTTCTTCAATTTTCACAAAATTAATGGGAATTTATAAAAAATAGGTTAATTCATCTTTGATATTTGTTATACAGAATGAGAAACATATTTTTTGGAAATTTATTTTTCGAAAATTGTCTAGGAAACGTGAATTTTCAAAAAAGTATATTAATGATTCGAAAATTATCGAAAGTGTATCGAAAAAAAAAAATTTCCGGAATCAAAAAATTATACAGGAATTTGCCTAGCAAGCGAAATTACGAAAAATATTTCCAAAAACGAGAATTATATGAAAGGAAACGAAATGTTTTTGAAAAAATCTACGAAAAGCGATAATTTTTGGAAAAAAGTATTCGGAAAACGAAATTCTCAAAAAAAGTGATTGGAGATGGACAATTTTTTCAAAAAATAAACATAAAGAAACCAAAAAATTGAAATAAAAAGCCCAGGAAGCGAAAATTTGTCTATGAAACGAAATTTTTGGAAAAAAATGAGTAGAAAGCGAGATCTTCATAAAAAAATATTCAAGAATCGAAAATTCCCAAAAAAATTTTTGTTTAGGAAACAAGGAAACTGAAAAATGTGTTCGATTTAAGAAGTTTAACCCTCAAAAAGGTTTTCAGAAAACGAGGATTCTCAAAAAAGTATAGTTTTGTCAAAAAAATTGATTATTCAGTGAGAATTTCAAGAAAAAAGTATCTAAAAAGCGAGGAATATGAAAATTGTGTTCGAAATACGAAGCTCGCCTTCCAAAAAGGGTTTCCAAAAGACAAAGATTATCAAAAAAGTGCGAAGGACGCTAGAATTCTCCAAAAACATATCTAAAAATCTGAATTCTCGAAAAGAAAATTTACGAGATTCGAAAATTCTAAAAAGAAATAACCAGGAATAGAAAATATCTCGAAAAAGGGCCCAAGGAAGTGAAGATTCTCAAAAATGGTCTTTAAGAAGATAAATTTCTGAAAAAAATTGTCCAAGAAGCGAAAATTTAACAAAAAAAAAATAACCAGAAAACGAAAATTTCCAAAAAAAAGGGCCTACGAAGCAAATATTGTCAAAAAAGATTTCCAGGATGATGAATTTTTGGAAAAAATTGTACAGAAAAGCAAGAATTCTCAAAAAATAATTACCAGAAAACGAAAATTTCCAAAATAAGGGCTAGGAAGCGAATATTATTAAAAATGGTATTTAAGAAGATGAATTTCGGGAAAAAATTGTACGAGATGCGAGAATATTCAAAAAAGAATAACCAGAAAACGAAAATTTTCAAAAGTGGTCTTTGAGAAAATGAATTTTTTGAAAAAATTGTACAGAAAAGCAGGAATTTTCAAAAAATAATTACCAGAAAACGATAATTTCCAAAAAAAGGGTCTAGGAAGCGAATATTGTCAAAAAAGATTTCCGGGATGCTGAATTTTTGGACAAAATTGTACGAAAAGCAGGAATTTTCAAAAAATAATCACCAGAAAACGATAATTTCCAAAAAAAGGGTCTAGGAAGCGAATATTGTCAAAAAAGATTTCCGGGATGCTGAATTTTTGGACAAAATTGTACGAAAAGCAGGAATTTTCAAAAAATAATCACCAGAAAACGATAATTTCCAAAAAAAGGGTCTAGGAAGCGAATATTGTCAAAAAAGATTTCCGGGATGCTGAATTTTTGGACAAAATTGTACGAAAAGCAGGAATTTTCAAAAAATAATCACCAGAAAACGATAATTTCCAAAAAAAGGGTCTAGGAAGCGAATATTGTCAAAAAAGATTTCCGGGATGCTGAATTTTTGGACAAAATTGTACGAAAAGCAGGAATTTTCAAAAAATAATCACCAGAAAACGATAATTTCCAAAAAAAGGGTCTAGGAAGCGAATATTGTCAAAAAAGATTTCCGGGATGCTGAATTTTTGGACAAAATTGTACGAAAAGCAGGAATTTTCAAAAAATAATCACCAGAAAACGATAATTTCCAAAAAAAGGGTCTAGGAAGCGAATATTGTCAAAAATGGTACGAGATGCTAGAATATTCAAAAAAGAATAACCAGAAAACGAAAATTTTCAAAAATGGTCTTTGAGAAAATGAATTTTTTGAAAAAATTGTACAGAAAAGCAAGAATTCTCAAAAAATAATCACCAGGAAACCAAAATTTCTAAAAAAAAAGGTCCCAGGAAGCGAATATTGTCAAAAAAGATTTCCAGGATGCTGAATTTTTGGAAAAAATTGTCGAAGAAACGAGAATTTGCAAAAAATGTCCGAGAATCCAGAATTCTGGAAAAAAAATAGCCAAGAAACTAGAATTGAAAAAAAAATAGTCTGGGAAGTAAATATTAGCAAAATCGGTTTATAAGAAGCTGAATTTCGGAAAAAAAAAAACGAAAATTCTCAAAAAAAATATTCAGAAACGATATTTAGAAAAGCTAGAATCCTCAAAAATATCAAACGAACCAGAATTTTTGAAAAACTATTCAAAAAAAAAACTGTACGGGAAACGTAAAAAATCCAACCCATCATTCGACATTTCCTCCAAGAAGTCCCCCCATTTTCCTTCTCTCCTTTTAAATTTATTCCAAAGATTTCTCCCTATTTTTCCTTTTTTTTTTTCATTGTTCGTTACGTTTCTTTGAAATTTGTACGCGTTCCAATTCTAACCTCCAAATCCGAAACATCCTCGTTCATTTATTTTTCATTCGGCACAATCGGAATATTCCTTCCGCATTTATTTTATCGTATTTTTATCGACGAATTTATATACAAACATTGCGAGGCGCGAGTACGAAAAATAATAAAAAAAAAAAAATAGAAAACGGGTCACGAACTAATCTCATCGAGATAATTCTTCGGTCGTTTCCTTTAAAAGAAAAAGATACGGAACGCCCTTGACACCAACCGTCATCGCTTCGATTCTTTTCCGATTTTATTTATAACTTCGAAAACAACATTCTCAATGGCAAACGTACCAAGAGTCAATGTCGAGATGCGTACGAGACGACATTAGAAATAAAAATATTTATCAAAATTCCAAACCGAAATCATTGTTTACGTAAAATCGAATCAATTAAACGAAGGAAACTACCCAACAACAAAAAAAAAAACACGAGGATAAGGATATTATTGACACATTTTTTCGTTTATCGGAAAGTTTATTGGTTGAAAATGTTGTTGGAACGCGATTTATTACGTAAAAAACAGTCGCGTCATGAAATTTTCACGTCGAAATCGAATGGCCTGTGAATTTGATATATATATACATACATATATATATATTTTTTGTTTTAATGTTTAAAGGTATCGAAAGTTTTGCAAATGTTGGGTCTAGATTTGTGCCAACACACGTTAACTTCCAGATTATCTGGAGGACAAAGGAAACGACTCGCCGTAGCTTTGGAATTACTCAGTAATCCTCCGATTTTATTTCTCGACGAACCAACCACGTAAGTAAATATCGATTGACATCATTTTATCGATTAATTTCAACAGTTACCCCGTAACGTGAAAAAACTTTTCCAATTTTCCAACTTCCGAACACATTTTTCTACTTAAGAGAAGAATTTCCTTCTTTTCGAAAAACTTTTCCACTTTTCTGAATCCAGTATTACACTTCTATAGTTATTATCCCAATTCTGAAGTCTCTATTTCACTTCCGAATTCTCTATTTCACTTCTGAAGTCTCTATTCTACTTTGTGGAGTCATTATTCCACTTCTAAAGTCATTATTCCACTTCTGAAGTCTTTATTTCACTTCTGAAGTCTTTATTTCACTTCTGAAGTCTCTATTTCACTTCTGAAGTCTCTATTCTACTTTGTGGAGTCATTATTCCACTTCTGAAGTCTTTATTTCACTTCTGAAGTCTCTATTTTGCTTCTGAAGTATCTATTCTACTTTGTGAAGTCATTATTCCACTTTTGAATTCTTTATTTCACTTCTGAAGTCTCTATTTCACTTTGTGAAGTCATTATTCCACTTCTGAAGTCATTATTCCACTTCTGAAGTCTTTATTTCACTTCTGAAGTCTATATTTCACTTTGTGAAGTCATTATTTCACTTCTGAAGTCATTATTCCACTTCTGAAGTCTTTATTTCACTTCTGATGTCTCTATTTGACTTTTTGAAGTCATTATTCCACTTCTAAAGTCATTATTTCACTTCTAAATTCTATATTTCACTTCTGAAGTCTCTATTTCACTTCTGAAGTCTCTATTTCATTTCTGAAGTCTCTATTTCACTTTTGAAGTCATTATTTCACTTATGAAGTCTTTATTTCACTTCTGATGTCTCTATTTGACTTTTTGAAGTCATTATTCCACTTCTAAAGTCATTATTTCACTTCTGAATTCTATATTTCACTTCTGAATTCTATATTTCACTTCTGAAGTCTCTATTTCACTTCTGAAGTCTATATTTCACTTTGTGAAGTCATTATTTCACTTCTGAAGTCATTATTCCACTTCTGAAGTCTTTATTTCACTTCTGATGTCTCTATTTGACTTTTTGAAGTCATTATTCCACTTCTAAAGTCATTATTTCACTTCTAAATTCTATATTTCACTTCTGAATTCTATATTTCACTTCTGAATTCTATATTTCACTTCTGAAGTCTCTATTTCACTTCTGAAGTCTATATTTCACTTTGTGAAGTCATTATTTCACTTCTGAAGTCATTATTTCACTTCTGAAGTCATTATTCCACTTCTGAAGTCTTTATTTCACTTCTGAAGTCTTTATTTCACTTCTGATGTCTCTATTTGACTTTTTGAAGTCATTATTCCACTTCTAAAGTCATTATTTCACTTCTGAATTCTATATTTCACTTCTGAATTCTATATTTCACTTCTGAAGTCTCTATTTCACTTCTGAAGTCTCTATTTTGCTTCTGAAGTATCTATTCTACTTTGTGAAGTCATTATTCCACTTTTGAATTCTTTATTTCACTTCTGAAGTCTCTATTTCACTTTGTGAAGTCATTATTCCACTTCTGAAGTCATTATTCCACTTCTGAAGTCTTTATTTCACTTCTGAAGTCTATATTTCACTTTGTGAAGTCATTATTTCACTTCTGAAGTCATTATTCCACTTCTGAAGTCTTTATTTCACTTCTGATGTCTCTATTTGACTTTTTGAAGTCATTATTCCACTTCTAAAGTCATTATTTCACTTCTAAATTCTATATTTCACTTCTGAAGTCTCTATTTCACTTCTGAAGTCTCTATTTCATTTCTGAAGTCTCTATTTCACTTTTGAAGTCATTATTTCACTTATGAAGTCTTTATTTCACTTCTGATGTCTCTATTTGACTTTTTGAAGTCATTATTCCACTTCTAAAGTCATTATTTCACTTCTGAATTCTATATTTCACTTCTGAATTCTATATTTCACTTCTGAAGTCTCTATTTCACTTCTGAAGTCTATATTTCACTTTGTGAAGTCATTATTTCACTTCTGAAGTCATTATTCCACTTCTGAAGTCTTTATTTCACTTCTGATGTCTCTATTTGACTTTTTGAAGTCATTATTCCACTTCTAAAGTCATTATTTCACTTCTAAATTCTATATTTCACTTCTGAAGTCTCTATTTCACTTCTGAAGTCTCTATTTCATTTCTGAAGTCTCTATTTCACTTTTGAAGTCATTATTTCACTTATGAAGTCTTTATTTCACTTCTGATGTCTCTATTTGACTTTTTGAAGTCATTGTTCCACTTCTAAAGTCATTATTTCACTTCTGAATTCTATATTTCACTTCTGAAGTCTCTATTTCACTTCTGAAGTCTATATTTCACTTTGTGAAGTCATTATTTCACTTCTGAAGTCATTATTTCACTTCTGAAGTCATTATTCCACTTCTGAAGTCTTTATTTCACTTCTGAAGTCTTTATTTCACTTCTGATGTCTCTATTTGACTTTTTGAAGTCATTATTCCACTTCTAAAGTCATTATTTCACTTCTGAATTCTATATTTCACTTCTGAATTCTATATTTCACTTCTGAAGTCTCTATTTCACTTCTGAAGTCTATATTTCACTTTGTGAAGTCATTATTTCACTTCTGAAGTCATTATTCCACTTCTGAAGTCTTTATTTCACTTCTGAAGTCTTTATTTCACTTCTGATGTCTCTATTTGACTTTTTGAAGTCATTATTCCACTTCTAAAGTCATTATTTCACTTCTAAATTCTATATTTCACTTCTGAAGTCTCTATTTCACTTCTGAAGTCTCTATTTCACTTCTGAAGTCATTATTTCACTTATGAAGTCTCTATTTTACTTCTGAAGTCTCTATTTCACTTCTGAAGTCATTATTTCATTTATGAAGTCTCTATTTCACTTCTGAAGTCTCTATTTCACTTCTGAATTCTCTATTCCACTTCTGAAGTCATTATCAAAATTTTGAAACCGTTTTCTCGCTTCCGATACCCATATCCTCGGTTCCCATTCAAACGTCAATCATTTCCATTTTTATGTTGCAGTGGTTTGGATAGTTTGTCTTGCACCCAATGTGTGTCGCTTTTCAAAAATCTCGCTCTAGAAGGAAGAACCGTCATAGCGACAATACATCAACCTTCCGCGTTGCTTTTCGAAATGTTCGACAAAGTATACGCCCTATCAGAAGGGAAGTGCATATACGATGGTAGATCGAACGATTTGGTACCGTTTTTGGACAAATTCAATCTCCATTGTCCGCCTTACCACAATCCCGCCGATTTTCGTAAGTATTCAAATCGCGACAACAACAACAACAACAAATTCAATTACGTAAAACCGATTCGTTTTATTTTATCTATTTAAATTTACTTTTAATCAATATTAACCTTGATATTTTGAATACAATCAATTTTTTTTTTATTACATTTTTTTTTCCGAATCGAATTTTCGACCTTGGGTTTGATGAAAGGTTTCAGTCGCGTACTTAAACGATTTTATCCCGATAAGAATTTTTTTTTTGTAATTTTCGCATCGACGTTTTTATATATAATCATCGCGTTCTAGATAATTCGATTCCTGGAAATCTCTAGATGACGTAAACGATAACGAAAAACGCGGTTTCGGTTCGTATTTTCGTATAATTTTGTATTTTTTTTTTTTATTTTTTTGACGTGCCCGATTCGAAATTTTGACTTTGAAATCGTACTATTTTCAAATTACAGTAATCGAAGTAGCCATTGAGGAACACGGTGCCGATATTAACAAACTTTCCGAAATGGTCGAATCCGAACACAAAAATATATTTGAAAATAACGATTTTACAGGTGAGATTTTTTTTTACTTTTCGATATATTATTTCGAATCGAATCACCCTGTATATCGGTAATTCTGGATGAGTAGTATAATAAATTTGTACGGTTTGTTATATCGCCCTGTAGAAACGTTTTCAATAAATTTCAAAATATTTTAATTATATAAATTGATGATCAAATTGTTTATTGTATCACCCTGTAGGAAATTGCGAATTTTTTTTGCGAAAACTGAAGTCGAAAACGTCAAAAAACTGAATATTTTCAATCATTTGTATCATGAATCACATGATATATTATTATAAATATATTTAAATTATTTGATGTGTCACCCTGTAGGAAATTTTTTTTGAAAGTCGACGTCGAAATTGGGCGAAAAACTGAATAATTTAATCGGGTTTTTGCTCAGGAAAGAAACTAAAATATAAATAAATGGAAATATATTTGTATCACCCTGTAGAAAACCGGAACATTTTTTGCGACAGTCGACGATAAAAATGACAAAAAACTGAATATTTTCAATCATTTACGCCACGAAAAAAAAAATGAACAAATAAATGGTGGATTCGTTTGATGCATCACCCTGTAAAAAAACTTATGATTTTCCTCGAAAGTTGTTTTTCTACGTTCGACGTCAGAAACGAGAAAAAACTACTATAGAAACAAATAAAATGGTTATCGTCGTTATAAAAATATTTGGATCGTTTGTTTTATCACCCTGTAGAAAAATAAATGGATGATTTCGAGACGACGTCACAATAAACCGCCATATTGACTTGACTATCGAATTATTTTCATTACTATTAGTAATTGTGACTTACTTTCATTATTTTTTTTTGACATAAAATATTTTTATTCATTCACGCTGTATATTTATAAGATCTTCGTTATTCGAAAACGTACAGAAATAGTATCATTCATCACCCTGTAGAAAAATTCGAAATTTTTTCCGATAGATAACAACAAAGAAGAAGAAAAAAAACAAATATTTTTTCCGTCCACCCTGTATATTTATAAGATCTTCGAGATTAGTATAATTCATCACCCTGTAAAACGATACGGAATTTTTTGTTAGACATCAAAAAAGGAGAAAAAAACAAAATATTTTTTTTTCGTTCATCCTGTATATTTATGATCCTCGTTATTCAAAAACATACAGGAATAGTATAATTCATCACCCTGTAGAATGGTTCGTCTCCCTGTAGAGAATTACGACAAGTTTTCAATAAATAACGTCGAAAACTGGAAAAAAATTATTTTTATTCGTCCACGCTGTATATTAAGATCCTCGTTATTCAAAAACATACAGGAATAGTATAATTCATCACCCTGTAGAATGGTTCGTCTCCCTGTAGAGAATTACGACAAGTTTTCAATAAATAACGTCGAAAACTGGAAAAAAATTATTTTTATTCGTCCACGCTGTATATTAAGATCCTCGTTATTCAAAAACATACAGGAATAGTATAATTCATCACCCTGTAGAATGGTTCGTCTCCCTGTAGAGAATTACGACAAGTTTTCAATAAATAACGTCGAAAACTGGAAAAAAATTATTTTTATTCGTCCACGCTGTATATCAAGATCCTCGTTATTCAAAAACATACAGGAATAGTATAATTCATCACCCTGTAGAATGGTTCGTCTCCCTGTAGAGAATTACGACAAGTTTTCAATAAATAACGTCGAAAACTGGAAAAAAATTATTTTTATTCGTCCACGCTGTATATTAAGATCCTCGTTATTCAAAAACATACAGGAATAGTATAATTCATCACCCTGTAGAATGGTTCGTCTCCCTGTAGAGAATTACGACAAGTTTTCAATAAATAACGTCGAAAACTGGAAAAAAATTATTTTTATTCGTCCACGCTGTATATTAAGATCCTCGTTATTCAAAAACATACAGGAATAGTATAATTCATCACCCTGTAAAAACATTATGATAATTTCTTAATTGATAATGTCGAATAGTGAAAAATAAACTTTTATATTTGTCCACTCTGTATATTAAGTTTTTCGTTATTCAAAAACATACACGTGTAGTGCAGTTAATCACCTCGTAGAAACAAGAAAAAAATGTATACAGTGGATATTGATAATTACAAAAAAAAATGAATTTTCAACGTTGTCTAATCGATCGAATTTTAACGAAAATAGAAATTGTAAGCGCCATCTATCGTAAATCTAAGAACTACAACCGTGGTCGTTAAACTGTAGATCTCTTTTATACAGTTACCATCCGATCGGTGACGTGGAGCAAAGAGACGCGATTTTATTTTTATTTATATTCACTCCGATTTCATTTTAACCTCAACATATTTCATACGGGGTATCGTGAAACGTATTTTACTATTGATAATTTCGATTTTGTGTCACTACTGGATTCGTTTAAAGAAAATTCGAGGTTTCGATCGAAAAATTTCGATATGAACGTTAATCGACATTATTTATACGAAAAAAAAAAAAAAACGTAAGTTTGAAGTTATACAGGGTGTTCTATTCGATAATACGAGGGGTAGTCGAAATGTGAGATTCGTTTGTGTGGAATCGGGTGAATTTGGCGTTTCAGAAACCGGAAAATTGACGAAATGCGATTTATTCGAAGAGAAAAAAATCGGCATATACCCAGACGATTCGAAAATAGTACCGGCGGCGATCGTTATGCAATTTTTACTGTTATATAAAAGGAACCTTCTCACCATAAAACGATGTTACGTAAGTTTAATATTTTAATGGTTTATTTTTTATTTTTTTTTTCTCGTTTCAGTGTCATTGTTAATGAATTCGTCATATATTGCAACACGTGTCGACGTTTTATTTCTAATATTATTTATTTTTAAATATTCAATTTTAATGAGGGGAATTCGTTTGTGTCATTGACATTTTTCAAAATTTGTAGTCGAAATTTGGGTCGAACAAATATTTTTCGTTATCTGTTAACAAGTTGAAATTAAATAAAAATTAATTTGTGATGTAATTATGATAATAATTTGATAAAATATAATAATTATTGATCTTGAACAAAATATTTTTAATTAATTATATCGAATCAAATGACATAATTGCACCAATGATGTATTTTAATGATGTGTTTTCGATAATTTATTTTTTTTTATTGTTTTAATTTTTAATTGCTTACGTATTTAGTCGCTTATCGATGATCGAAACTCTACAAATTTATACTTTGTAATGAAAATATGACGAATTTTATTGTTTTTGTAACGATATATTTGAAAAATTTCGTTTTCTCGAAATATTTTTTTGGAAAATTTCTCAAATTTTATATACAAGATGCTCATTACCGTCGAAAGGTCGTATGGAAATTATTTTTGAAATTTAATGAAACATTTTGATATTCAATTTTGGGATTTTGTTTTTATTTTTTCAAAATTCGTGAAATTTTTTTTTATTTGATAGTTGATATAAGGGAAAATTGATAAATCAATTGTTTGTTTGTTAATTGAGTTAGAGGTGCGGAAAAATTGATTTTTTTCAGAGAAATTTCGATTTTTTTGAAAATTTAATTGAAATTTTCCATGTGTTCAATCGTTACTCTTGAGTTTATGGTTATAAGAAAATTATGAATCATTAAAATTAACAACTAGAAGTGAAAAAATTCATTTTTTCAATTCTTATTAGGGAAAATTTCGATTTTCATCAAAATTTAATGAAAATTTTTCAAATTTTCTATCGAAAACTTGAGTTTATGTGTATAAATAAATTATTAGCTTTTCTTATTCATAAAAAGTGGAAAAAACATTGATTTTTAAATTTTTACTTGGGAAAACCTCGATTTTCTCCAAATTTTTACGGAAATTTTCCAGATTTTCCATCGAAAACTTTCATTTCTCTTGAGTTTATGTCTATAAATAAATTATCAGCTTTTCTTATTCATAAAAAGTGGAAAAATAATTGATTTTTGAATTTTTATTTAGGAAAATTTCGATTTTCTCCAAAATTTTAGGAAATTTTCCAGATTTTCCATCGAAAACTTTCATTTCTCTTGAGTTTATGTCTATAAATAAATTATCAGCTTTTCTTATTCATAAAAAGTGGAAAAATTATTGATTTTTGAATTTTTATTTAGGAAAATTTCGATTTTCTCCAAAATTTTAGGAAATTTTCCAGATTTTCCATCGAAAACTTTCATTTCTCTTGAGTTTATGTCTATAAATAAATTATCAGCTTTTCTTATTCATAAAAAGTGGAAAAAACATTGATTTTTAAATTTTTACTTGGGAAAACCTCGATTTTCTCCAAATTTTTACGGAAATTTTCCAGATTTTCCATCGAAAACTTTCATTTCTTTTGAGTTTATGTCTATAAATAAATTATCAGCTTTTCTTATTCATAAAAAGTGGAAAAATAATTGATTTTTGAATTTTTATTTAGGAAAATTTCGATTTTCTCCAAAATTTTAGGAAATTTTCCAGATTTTCCATCGAAAACTTTCATTTCTCTTGAGTTTATGTCTATAAATAAATTAACAGCTTTTCTTATTCATAAAAAGTGGAAAAATTATTGATTTTTGAATTTTTATTTAGGAAAATTTCGATTTTCTCCAAAATTTTAGGAAATTTTCCAGATTTTCCATCGAAAACTTTCATTTCTCTTGAGTTTATGTCTATAAATAAATTATCAGCTTTTCTTAATCATAAAAAGTGGAAAAATGATTGATTTTTGAATTTTTATTTAGGAAAATTTCGATTTTCTCCAAAATTTTAGGAAATTTTCCAGATTTTCCATCGAAAACTTTCATTTTTCTTGAGTTTATGTCTATAAATAAATTATCAGATTTTCTTATTCATAAAAAGTGGAAAAATTATTGATTTTTGAATTTTTGTTTAGGAAAATTTCGATTTTTTCCAAAATTTTAGGAAATTTTCCAGATTTTCCATCGAAAACTGTCATTTCTCTTGAGTTTATGGTTGTCGATCGAAAAAACTCGAAAAAATTATTGAAAAACTAAAATTTTTAGTAAATTAGATTGTACTTCAAAAAAACTGAAATTTTCTTAAATATACACAAAAATATAAAAAATTCATTTTTTGTAATTTGAAAAAATGGAAAAACTCGAAAGAAATTTTATATAGAAAATCATTATCAATGAATATTTTCATATTTAATTAAAAAAAAATAAGATTTCATCAATATTGGTTTCAAAAACCACATTTTTCCAAAAAATCAAAAAAATTCTTGAAAATTGATACACAATTATATTAAAAATTCATTTTTTGAAATTATATCTGTGAAAAAATAAAATTTTGAAAAAATTCGATTGGAGATACTAAAAAAAAAATAAAATTTCAAATAAAAATTATAAAAATACTTGAAATTTTACATCCAAAATCATTATTAATGAATATTTTGATATTTAATTTTCGAAAAACTGCAATTCTGGATAAATTGATTTCAAAAATTACAAAAAATCAAGAAAATATTTTAAATTTATTATACAAAATAATTACTAATAAATAATTCGAATTTTGGTTTTAAAAAAACAAAAATTTTGACAAAATTCGAATAGAAAAAATTCTCAAAAAAACTCCAATTTCTCTGCTTGGGAATTTTCCATTAGAAAAATCAAAATAAAATATTGATTTAGAAATTTAATTTCGGAAAAATACTAGATTCAAAAAATAAGAAAGAAAAAAAAACAAAAAATGATATATTTTTCATTTTAGGTACCGGCGTTGAACAGAATTCTGGCCCACATAATAATCGGTTTAATATTCGGTTATTTATATAGGAGCGTCGGCAAAGGGGCCAACACAATATTAGCCAATTACGTATATTTATACGGCACTTTACTACTCACAGTTTATACTGGAGAAATGCCCGTTACTTTATCATGTGAGTTGTAAATCCCGTTTTATAATTAATATTCATTTAAAAAAAAAAAAATAAAAATTCTTTTCCAGTCCCCCTCGAAATGAAAATATTATCCAGGGAACATTTCAACAGATGGTATAAATTAACACCGTACCTGTTATCTGTGATATTAGTAGAAATACCTTTTCAAGTAAGTTGTAACGTCCCCTCGTATATATTTATATATATAATTTTTAATTTTTTTCAATTTTTTTCGTAGGTGATATGCACCTGGGTGTACGTAGGGATAAGTTACTGGTTGACCGAACAACCCTTAGATTTTAGGTTAATACTGTTCGTTATATTCGTTACGGCGAGTTCTTTATGCGCCCAATCCATGGGGTATTTTATTGGTTCGACTACTCCGGTCAAGGTGAGGTCAAGGTTTAATAATAATTATTTCAATTTTCTGGTTTCGCCAATTTTTCCGCTTTGCTTCAATTTTTGTATGTCGCCATCTAATAGTCAATAGTATAACTACTAATGGCCATTACGACATCTTATAGTAGATTCCTATATCATCATCGACATCGCCATCTAATTGTCAATAGTATAACTATCAATAATAGTTTCCTATATTATCGATATCGCCATCTAATGTTCGATATAACTAATTAATGACCATAACGCCGTCATCTAGTAGATTCCTATATTATGTATAATATCGATATCGCCATCTAGTTGTGTCTGTAGTATTAATAAAAATATTTTTTGTTTACAGGTAGCAGTATTTACAGCACCAGTGATAGCATGTTTCTTATCGGTTTTCGGTTTCTGTATAAGATCCTACGATACGCCGTATTTATTCAAACCGGTATTTTTTATAAGTTATTTCAGAGCCGCTTTTCAAAGTGTCGTTTATACTATGTACGGTTTAAACAGGAATCAATTGTATTGTCCTTCCGAAGAGGAATATTGCCATTACAAGGATCCCGTTAAATTTTTATCGGAAATGGATATGGTCGATATCGATTTGGTTACGAACATTATCGTTATCGTTGTCGTTTGGTCTTTCATGCACGCCGGTACTTATTTGACGTTGTGGTTGAGATTGAATAAAAGATGATGGGCGTTCCGGGATGGTATATATACCCAATGTTGAACGACGTTTTTGTTTTGTTTTTTTTTTTATTAAAGTATTATAAAAACTGTTTAACCAAAGAAAAAAATCGATTATGGAAAATTTTATTTGGTGCGATGTTTGGGTGATTAAAAAATTGTTTTCAGTGTATTTTACTTTTCTATCATTATGTTTTATTACATGATAATTAAATTCGTCGCCAAATATTTCAAAGAACGACAACAGATTTTTGTTTTTTGCTCGAAAATAGGGAAAATAGAAGAAGAAACGTTTAGAATAATTGTGACTTTTCGAGCAAATTTCTGGAAGTATTTTTGTTTGTATTTATTAATGTTTTTTCGTAGTGTAACTTTGCTAGTCATTTCTAACTAATACGGTGGAGATTTGTACTGGAATAATAAATATTTAACAAAAGAAAATTGATCGTTTTATTTAATTTTCCTCTCCAACGTCCTTAATTTTGATTAAACTACTACTTTTGGTAGCCACCCGGTATACGAATTGGATTTATAACACATACCCCTGTATAAAAATCATTGCACTAATTGAAGTGAATTAAAAAAAAAGTTAATATTTTCGTCGTCCCCTCGTATTTTAGTTCGATCAAAAAATTATTTGCTTAAAAAAACTGTGTTCTCATATTATCGCGGGTACCTCGTATTTAAATAAATAATTGTATCACTAACACTATTTATCAATGCGTATAATCGATCGATCAATAAATCGAATCGATATAGTATCGATTCGACTAGAGTACACAAATTTATAATCGAGTTAAACTCAATATTATATCAAAAGTGTATAACAAAAACTTATAAATTTAATATAATTGAAATTTTTACAAGTGAATAGGTAAAATTATAAAACCGTGACATCTTTTATCAAACATATTAACATATATAGGATATATCTATGATCTTCAATAATCAATTTAATTCTATGAATGACAGTTCTCACGGAATATTTCTAAACGCAGATTTAGTGGTAGTAAAATTAACATTCGATAAACTATGACGTTTACGTATTTCTTGTGTTCCGTCGTATTGTTTGTAATACACTCCATAGTTTGTAAATTAAACAGTTGGAATACTTTTTAATTTATGGCGAATTTATTACGAATATTACAAATTAAATAATTGCAGCTTCATTTAAAATGTGCAAACATGTTTTCTAATTTGAAAATAGTTATAACTGTATATTATAATAATTAGTGTGAGCGTGTGTGAATTGTAATAGTTTTGAAAAGTTTTGTAGTTAATAGATACGAATAATTCTATAAGGGGATGAAACGGTAAATCAAAATTATCAATTTTATGTTTATACAAGCTTTTTCTTACATAATCGAATAATATTTTAGCATTTTTTTATATATTTTAAAAATTTGATGTTCTACACCGAAAAAAATGTCTCATAGAAAGTTATAATCTAATTGATTAGGAAAAAGATCATGAAAGGGATTTTAATAAAACAATTTCGTAATATATATATAATGTATATTACACAGTTGTATATAAAAAACTGCAAAAATTAATTATATCGAAACTAATTTTTTCTTATTAAATAAATGACGATGAGTTTTCTGAAAACTACATTAAAAAATCGTATTATATACAATATACATATAAAAACCCTTGAAATATTGAACAAAAACTCGAATTTATAATTATTATATTCATATATTATTATACACAATATAAAAAATGCTTCGATCCAAATTATTCTTTCCGACTATAAATTTTGAATTAAAATAGGTATAAATATACAGAGAGGCTATAAAAATATGTGATTGAAGTACATATCAATAAATATATTTCTGATTTTTTTTCTACAAATAAATTATACACCGGTTCACACAAAACGATGAAATTGACTATCGTACAGCAGCCAATTTATACCTCAAAATAACGTAGGCGCTTATCCTAATCACGAATAAAAATATTAACAGAGCAATCATATCATTATCGAATTGATCAGATTTAACATCTACTATTTCTAAGAAAGTCTTCGGGTATTTATAATAACAATATTTATCTTCGGGACAATCCAAAATACCACGATTTAACCCATAAATTGATCCGATGAGTCCTTCTAAACCATATTTGAGATACGACACGTAGTTACCCCAATATAAGTAACTAGGTAGATCGCATATACGTACCCCGAAACCGGAAAACATCATCATGGGTACAGCCAATGTGGGTCCCACAAAAGTACCATTCTAAAATTAAAAAAAATATGTATACTAGCACATAAAAAATAGTATTTAACTACAATTTTATTAGTAATGTTAATAAATGAAAGTATTGTACTACGAGGGTTGTATAAAAAGTTTTTTTTGTCTAAAAGTACTAATATTAAATCGCTTTGTATGAGAAATTACCTACAGAACTAACAAACTCATGTTTAATTACCAAATAACGAAATTTTGAGGTTATTTTTTCAAAAAACATGATTTCTTCTTCTTTTTTAACAAATAATCGACGTAATCCCATACAAATATCCGTTCTTTTAGCTTAGTTCTCATATATTTTATTGAAATGTTATATTAATACGTACTACAACATCAAAATAAGCTCCGACCATTAATCCGACCCCTTGTGCTACGAAAACTACCATTATACTAGTAATGAAAAACATTAAAAATCTGACGGTTTCCAAAGGTTGGTCCGTCATATAATAAATAATAGAAGTAAACAGAAAACAGCACATAACCTAAAAAAAAAAAAAATAATTCTTAGAAATAGAAAACGAGCGCGAAGAAAAAACGTTATAGAACAGGGACGGCTTATGCCTAAGAGCTTTCGAAAAAATTAATTTCCAATAATAACTTTCGATGGAAATATCGACGATCTGTAGTACTCAAGATGACAAGACACGAAAATTACAAACGCCATCTTTATAATTACGTGAAACTAATCGGTATCGTTCGGCAATCCACTTTGTTTCGAAGTCATTGCTCGGTGCGCGTTCGTTTATGTACATATTTGCTTCGAAGGGAACTCTCAAATTTGTTTTGACTTTTGACGTTTCGTTTGACATTCCACTTGAGCTGACGCGAACGGAACGTGAACGTCTTTAAAATGGCCGCTTTTGACTTCGATTTGAATCGATTTTCTCACGCCACGTCCGAGCAATTTATAATTTTATCACGAAACCCGCTGATTTTAAGTGAAATTAGATAAATTTTTTTTGTAAACATAGCAGAGTATTTTAAATTTCTTACCACGAGCCGCCACCGCTCCGGAATTAAAACATACTTACAGATATTGGAATATCGACTAAAGTAACTGCCGTGTAATACATTTTCAACGAATACCAGCGATTAAAATGTTCTTTTATCAAGATTGACATTTCTTGAGGAACTAAAACGAATTATTGTAAATTTATGAGTGAAAAACAACAATCAAATTGTTTTATACTTTCATGGACAACGAAACGGGTTTAAAAATAATGACTCACGCTCAACCTAGTGGTAGAACAAGCCAAAACATGAGTTTAAATCGAAATAATCGATCGAATTTTAGTAAACCGAATGAAACTTTGACGTGAATCAATTTAAATCGAAATAATCGATCGAATTGTGATAAACTTTGACGTGAATCAGTTTAAATCGAAATAATCGATCGAATTTTAGTAAAACGAATGAAACTTTGACGTGAATCAGTTTAAATCGAAATAATCGATCGAATTTTAGTAAAACGAATGAAACTTTGACGTGAATCAGTTTTTAATCGAAATAATCGATCGAATTGTAGTAAAACGAATGAAACTTTGACGTGAATCAATTTAAATCGAAATAATCGATCGAATTGTGATAAACTTTGACGTGAATCAATTTAAATCGAAATAATCGATCGAATTTTAGTAAAACGAATGAAACTTTGACGTGAATCAGTTTTTAAATTGAAATAATCGATCGAATTTTAGTAAAACGAATGAAACTTTGACGTGAATCAGTTTTTAAATCGAAATAATCGATCGAATTGTGATAAACTTTGACGTGAATCAATTTAAATTGAAATAATCGATCGAATTGTGATAAACTTTGACGTGAATCAATTTAAATCGAAATAATCGATCGAATTGTGATAAACTTTGACGTGAATCAGTTTAAATCGAAATAATCGATCGAATTTTAGTAAAATGAATGAAACTTTGACGTGAATCAGTTTTTAATCGAAATAATCGATCGAATTGTAGTAAAACGAATGAAACTTTGACGTGAATCAATTTAAATCGAAATAATCGATCGAATTGTGATAAACTTTGACGTGAATCAATTTAAATCGAAATAATCGATCGAATTTTAGTAAAACGAATGAAACTTTGACGTGAATCAGTTTTTAAATTGAAATAATCGATCGAATTTTAGTAAAACGAATGAAACTTTGACGTGAATCAGTTTTTAAATCGAAATAATCGATCGAATTGTGATAAACTTTGACGTGAATCAATTTAAATCGAAATAATCGATCGAATTTTAGTAAAACGAATGAAACTTTGACGTGAATCAGTTTTTAAATCGAAATAATCGATCGAATTTTAGTAAAACGAATGAAACTTTGACGTGAATCAGTTTTTAAATCGAAATAATCGATCGAATTGTGATAAACTTTGACGTGAATCAATTTAAATTGAAATAATCGATCGAATTGTGATAAACTTTGACGTGAATCAATTTAAATCGAAATAATCGATCGAATTTTAGTAAACCGAATGAAACTTTGACGTGAATCAATTTAAATCGAAATAATCGATCGAATTGTGATAAACTTTGACGTGAATCAGTTTAAATCGAAATAATCGATCGAATTTTAGTAAAACGAATGAAACTTTGACGTGAATCAGTTTTTAATCGAAATAATCGATCGAATTGTAGTAAAACGAATGAAACTTTGACGTGAATCAATTTAAATCGAAATAATCGATCGAATTGTGATAAACTTTGACGTGAATCAATTTAAATCGAAATAATCGATCGAATTTTAGTAAAACGAATGAAACTTTGACGTGAATCAGTTTTTAAATCGAAATAATCGATCGAATTTTAGTAAAACGAATGAAACTTTGACGTGAATCAGTTTTTAAATCGAAATAATCGATCGAATTGTGATAAACTTTGACGTGAATCAGTTTAAATCGAAATAATCGATCGAATTTTAGTAAAACGAATGAAACTTTGACGTGAATCAGTTTTTAATCGAAATAATCGATCGAATTGTAGTAAAACGAATGAAACTTTGACGTGAATCAGTTTTTAAATCGAAATAATCGATCGAATTGTGATAAACTTTGACGTGAATCAATTTAAATCGAAATAATCGATCGAATTTTAGTAAAACGAATGAAACTTTGACGTGAATCAGTTTTTAAATCGAAATAATCGATCGAATTGTGATAAACTTTGACGTGAATCAATTTAAATCGAAATAATCGATCGAATTGTGATAAACTTTGACGTGAATCAGTTTTTAAATCGAAATAATCGATCGAATTTTAGTAAAACGAATGAAACTTTGACGTGAATCAGTTTTTAATCGAAATAATCGATCGAATTGTGATAAACTTTGACGTGAATCAATTTAAATCGAAATAATCGATCGAATTTTAGTAAACCGAATGAAACTTTGACGTGAATCAGTTTTTAATCGAAATAATCGATCGAATTGTGATAAACTTTGACGTGAATCAATTTAAATCGAAATAATCGATCGAATTGTAGTAAAACGAATGAAACTTTGACGTGAATCAGTTTAAATCGAAATAATCGATCGAATTTTAGTAAAACGAATGAAACTTTGACGTGAATCAGTTTTTAATCGAAATAATCGATCGAATTGTAGTAAAACGAATGAAACTTTGACGTGAATCAATTTAAATCGAAATAATCGATCGAATTGTGATAAACTTTGACGTGAATCAATTTAAATCGAAATAATCGATCGAATTTTAGTAAAACGAATGAAACTTTGACGTGAATCAGTTTTTAAATTGAAATAATCGATCGAATTTTAGTAAAACGAATGAAACTTTGACGTGAATCAGTTTTTAAATCGAAATAATCGATCGAATTGTGATAAACTTTGACGTGAATCAATTTAAATTGAAATAATCGATCGAATTGTGATAAACTTTGACGTGAATCAATTTAAATCGAAATAATCGATCGAATTGTGATAAACTTTGACGTGAATCAGTTTAAATCGAAATAATCGATCGAATTTTAGTAAAATGAATGAAACTTTGACGTGAATCAGTTTTTAATCGAAATAATCGATCGAATTGTAGTAAAACGAATGAAACTTTGACGTGAATCAATTTAAATCGAAATAATCGATCGAATTGTGATAAACTTTGACGTGAATCAATTTAAATCGAAATAATCGATCGAATTTTAGTAAAACGAATGAAACTTTGACGTGAATCAGTTTTTAAATTGAAATAATCGATCGAATTTTAGTAAAACGAATGAAACTTTGACGTGAATCAGTTTTTAAATCGAAATAATCGATCGAATTGTGATAAACTTTGACGTGAATCAATTTAAATCGAAATAATCGATCGAATTTTAGTAAAACGAATGAAACTTTGACGTGAATCAGTTTTTAAATCGAAATAATCGATCGAATTTTAGTAAAACGAATGAAACTTTGACGTGAATCAGTTTTTAAATCGAAATAATCGATCGAATTGTGATAAACTTTGACGTGAATCAATTTAAATTGAAATAATCGATCGAATTGTGATAAACTTTGACGTGAATCAATTTAAATCGAAATAATCGATCGAATTTTAGTAAACCGAATGAAACTTTGACGTGAATCAATTTAAATCGAAATAATCGATCGAATTGTGATAAACTTTGACGTGAATCAGTTTAAATCGAAATAATCGATCGAATTTTAGTAAAACGAATGAAACTTTGACGTGAATCAGTTTTTAATCGAAATAATCGATCGAATTGTAGTAAAACGAATGAAACTTTGACGTGAATCAATTTAAATCGAAATAATCGATCGAATTGTGATAAACTTTGACGTGAATCAATTTAAATCGAAATAATCGATCGAATTTTAGTAAAACGAATGAAACTTTGACGTGAATCAGTTTTTAAATCGAAATAATCGATCGAATTTTAGTAAAACGAATGAAACTTTGACGTGAATCAGTTTTTAAATCGAAATAATCGATCGAATTGTGATAAACTTTGACGTGAATCAGTTTAAATCGAAATAATCGATCGAATTTTAGTAAAACGAATGAAACTTTGACGTGAATCAGTTTTTAATCGAAATAATCGATCGAATTGTAGTAAAACGAATGAAACTTTGACGTGAATCAGTTTTTAAATCGAAATAATCGATCGAATTGTGATAAACTTTGACGTGAATCAATTTAAATCGAAATAATCGATCGAATTTTAGTAAAACGAATGAAACTTTGACGTGAATCAGTTTTTAAATCGAAATAATCGATCGAATTGTGATAAACTTTGACGTGAATCAATTTAAATCGAAA
This sequence comes from Diorhabda sublineata, assembly GCF_026230105.1. Classification (NCBI taxonomy): domain Eukaryota; kingdom Metazoa; phylum Arthropoda; class Insecta; order Coleoptera; family Chrysomelidae; genus Diorhabda; species Diorhabda sublineata. The sequence goes on along the minus strand of NC_079474.1, from coordinate 709,223 downwards.
TAATCGATCGAATTGTGATAAACTTTGACGTGAATCAGTTTTTAAATCGAAATAATCGATCGAATTTTAGTAAAACGAATGAAACTTTGACGTGAATCAGTTTTTAATCGAAATAATCGATCGAATTGTGATAAACTTTGACGTGAATCAATTTAAATCGAAATAATCGATCGAATTTTAGTAAACCGAATGAAACTTTGACGTGAATCAGTTTTTAATCGAAATAATCGATCGAATTGTGATAAACTTTGACGTGAATCAATTTAAATCGAAATAATCGATCGAATTGTAGTAAAACGAATGAAACTTTGACGTGAATCAGTTTTTAATCGAAATAATCGATCGAATTGTGATAAACTTTGACGTGAATCAATTTAAATCGAAATAATCGATCGAATTTTAGTAAACCGAATGAAACTTTGACGTGAATCAGTTTTTAAATCGAAATAATCGATCGAATTTTAGTAAAACGAATAAAACTTTGACGTGAATCAGTTTTTAATCGAAATAATCGATCGAATTGTGATAAACTTTGTCGTGAATCAATTTAAATCGAAATAATCGATCGAATTTTAGTAAACCGAATGAAACTTTGACGTGAATCAGTTTTTAAATCGAAATAATCGATCGAATTTTAGTAAAACGAATGAAACTTTGACGTGAATCAGTTTTTAAATCGAAATAATCGATCGAATTGTAGTAAAACGAATGAAACTTTGACGTGAATCAGTTTTTAATCGAAATAATCGATCGAATTGTGATAAACTTTGTCGTGAATCAATTTAAATCGAAATAATCGATTGAATTGTGATAAACTTTGACGTGAATCAGTTTTTAATCGAAATAATCGATCGAATTTTAGTAAACCGAATGAAACTTTGACGTGAATCAGTTTTTAAATCGAAATAATCGATCGAATTTTAGTAAAACGAATGAAACTTTGACGTGAATCAGTTTTTAAATCGAAATAATCGATCGAATTGTAGTAAAACGAATGAAACTTTGACGTGAATCAGTTTTTAATCGAAATAATCGATCGAATTGTGATAAACTTTGACGTGAATCAATTTAAATCGAAATAATCGATCGAATTTTAGTAAACCGAATGAAACTTTGACGTGAATCAGTTTTTAAATCGAAATAATCGATCGAATTTTAGTAAAACGAATGAAACTTTGACGTGAATCAGTTTTTAAATCGAAATAATCGATCGAATTTTAGTAAAACGAATGAAACTTTGACGTGAATCAGTTTTTAAATCGAAATAATCGATCGAATTGTAGTAAAACGAATGAAACTTTGACGTGAATCAGTTTTTAATCGAAATAATCGATCGAATTGTGATAAACTTTGTCGTGAATCAATTTAAATCGAAATAATCGATTGAATTGTGATAAACTTTGACGTGAATCAGTTTTTAATCGAAATAATCGATCGAATTTTAGTAAACCGAATGAAACTTTGACGTGAATCAGTTTTTAATCGAAATAATCGATCGAATTGTGATAAACTTTGACGTGAATCAGTTTTTAATCGAAATAATCGATCGAATTGTGATAAACTTTGTCGTGAATCAATTTAAATCGAAATAATCGATTGAATTGTGATAAACTTTGACGTGAATCAGTTTTTAATCGAAATAATCGATCGAATTTTAGTAAACCGAATGAAACTTTGACGTGAATCAGTTTTTAATCGAAATAATCGATCGAATTGTGATAAACTTTGACGTGAATCAATTTAAATCGAAATAATCGATCGAATTGTAGTAAACCGAATGAAACTTTGACGTGAATCAATTTAAATCGAAATAATTGATCGAATTTTAGTAAAACGAATGAAACTTTGACGTGAATCAGTTTTTAATCGAAATAATCGATCGAATTTTAGTAAACCGAATGAAACTTTGACGTGAATCAGTTTTTAATCGAAATAATCGATCGAATTGTGATAAACTTTGACGTGAATCAATTTAAATCGAAATAATCGATCGAATTGTAGTAAACCGAATGAAACTTTGACGTGAATCAATTTAAATCGAAATAATTGATCGAATTTTAGTAAAACGAATGAAACTTTGACGTGAATCAGTTTTTAATCGAAATAATCGATCGAATTGTGATAAACTTTGTCGTGAATCAATTTAAATCGAAATAATCGTTCGAATTGTGATAAACTTTGACGTGAATCAGTTTTTAATCGAAATAATCGATTGAATTGTGATAAACTTTGACGTGAATCAGTTTTTAATCGAAATAATCGATTGAATTGTGATAAACTTTGACGTGAATCAGTTTTTAATCGAAATAATCGATCGAATTGTGATAAACTTTGACGTGAATCAGTTTTTAATCGAAATAATCGATTGAATTGTGATAAACTTTGACGTGAATCAGTTTTTAATCGAAATAATCGATCGAATTTTAGTAAAACGAATGAAACTTCCTTGGCGTATAAAAAATTGAACTTACACGTTAAAATCGTCAACATCATAGTAGCCATCATGTTGTGCATCAAAATGGCGAACATAAGATTATAATTATCCATAACTTTGGATCCATCGCTGCCGGATTTCCAATATATAGTACCCAACATCAATCCAACGATAATATTTGTACTTAACCTTAAGTACGTTAACGTCTAAAAACAATTCAAACACCTCATAACACACTCTAGTTTCTCTATTAATAACTAAACTTACTTCGTCTCTAAACGCCCTCACGAATCCTCTCTTCAATAAAATTTTCAATTGGTGCAAAGGAGAAGTCGGTAATCCGCCGTTCGTTTTACCACTTAATCTACCACAAACTAAAATCGGGAATAAAAGGAAAATTCGTGTTTAAAATCATCGTTTTCTCACCTTTAATTGCAGACAATTTCTCAGGTTCGTTGAAATATCGCAAAGATTTTCCGTTATCAGTGGCCCGCCTCATTTTTTGAGGTTTATCCTTACCATATTCACCGCACGCCAATTCCACCACTATAAACAAAAAAAAAAAAGAAACGAAGAAAAAAAAAACATTTTTTCGTCAATATTTTCATCATAACTCACCGTAATCGGCTGGATTGTGGTAAACGGGACAAGGAGATTCGATGTCTATCAAAAACCGCATCAAATTAACGGTGTTTCCTTGATACAAACAATATCCGCCTCCTAGTACGTAAACTTGATCGAATAAAGAGAAAAGAGAAGCCGCCGGTTGGTGAATTGTACAAATGATGGTTTTACCTAGTTGCGTTAATTCTTTCAATAATTTCAAACACATCGTACACGAGGAACTGTCCAAACCGCTAAAAAATTCCAAACATTTAAATCGAAGTTTCAACATTTCATGAGAATAAATTTTCCAACGTTATATTTGGATTAATACTTGGCCCTTTGGACTGGTATTAGGACCCCGTAGCTAAATCATCGAAATCGTCAACGACTATACACCAGAATTATGAAGCAGTACCTGGTCGGTACACCCAATTATAATACCGTCCAATTTTTCGTATTTTTCAGTATTTTTTTTTATATCTCCCGGTGGTAGAGTGAATTTGCGTCCGATTTGGACTAAACTACGATCATAAACGCGGAAGAAATAATCCAAAATTGAGGAAAAATTAAAAAAAAACCCAGTCGTTACTTGTTTATTACCCATACCTCGTACATCGAGAATTAAATAATCGTAAAAACGTTTTGTTTAAATGAGATTGAGTCATCGAAATATGCATTTTTATAAAAACCTTGAACTTTGTTCTGGGATGTATCATCGACTTTTATTATCATCAATATTTCGACGTTATCTCAAAATTTCGATCGAAATATTTCATTGTGTAAATTTAAATCGCCAAACTGACATATATATATATATATATATATATATATATATATATATATATATATATATATATATATAATTTTTTTTTCGAAATAAATTGTTTTGTTTGTATATTATTTAATTGGGATAAATATTTGGATTTACTCACGTCGTTGGTTCGTCTAGAAACATCACCATTGGGTTATTAACTAATTCTAAAGCTATAGATAGTCTCTTCTTCTGTCCTCCCGATAGACCTGCGGCTCTTACTTTTCTAGTACCGTTCAAATTTAGAGTAATCAAGATGTCTTCTATCTAAAATATATCAAGATGAAAAAGTACAGACATAACTCGTGTAAGTAATATTAGGAGGAAGAAGATAAAAATACTTTTCAACTCGGTAATAGCTATTTGGAACCTTTTCAATATTTCCGAGTCGCTTTTCTTTGGATTACCACGTTTTTTAGTTATTTTCAAACGAAATTCTGACTTCCTAGTCATTCTTTAACTGAATACCAGCTCTTGGTCACTTTTAAAACTGATTCCTAGCTTTCCAAGCACTTTGAACCTAATTCCTAGCTTCCTAGTCCCTTTTTTAAGTCTCCCTAACCTCTTTTTGATTGAATTTTAGCTTTATACATATTTTAAAACTGATTTCTAGCTTCTCAGGAGGTTTGAACCTAATTCCTAGCTTCCTAGTCCCTTTTTTAAGTCTCCCTAACCTCTTTTTGATTGAATTTTAGCTTTATACACATTTTAAAACTGATTTCTAGCTTCTCAGGAGGTTTGAACCTAATTCCTAGCTTCCTAGTCGTTCTTTAAGTCTTCCCAGCTGCTTTTTGACTAAATTTCAGCTTCTCATGCACTTTGAACTGAATTCCTAGTTTCCTAGTCATGTTTTAAGTGTTCTCAGTCGCTTTTCGCCCGAATTTCAGCTTCACAGACATTTTAAAACTGATTCCTAGCTTCCCAAACACTTTAAACTGAATCACTAGCTTCCTAGTCGTTCTTTAAGTCTTCCCAGTTGCTTTTTGACTAAATTGCAGCTTCCCAGGCACTTTGAACTGAATTCCTAGTTTCCTAGTCATGTTTTAAGTGTTCTCAGTCGCTTTTCGCCCGAATTTCAGCTTCACAGACATTTTAAAACTGATTCCTAGCTTCCCAAACACTTTGAACTGAATCACTAGCTTCCTAGTCGTTCTTTAAGTCTTCCCAGTTGCTTTTTGACTAAATTTCAGCTTCCCAGGCACATTGAATCGAATTCCTAGCTTCCTAGTCATGTTTTAAGTGTTCCCAGTCGCTTTTTGCCCGAATTTCAGCTTCACAGACATTTTAAAACCGATTCTCAGCTTCTTAGTCGTTCTTTAAGTCTTCCCAACTGCTTTTTGATTGAATTTCAGCGTCCCAGGTACTTTGAATCGAATTCCTAGCTTCCTAGTCATACTTTAAATCTCCCCAGCCTCTTTTTGATTGAATTTCAGCTTCACAGACATTTTAAAACTGATTCCTAGCTTCCCAAACACTTTGAACAGAATCACTAGCTTCCTAGTCGTTCTTTAAGTCTTTCCAACTGCTTTTTGACTAAATTTCAGCTTCCCAGGCACTTTGAACTGAATTCCTAGTTTCCTAGTCATGTTTTAGGTGTTCTCAGTCGCTTTTCGCCCGAATTTCAGCTTCACAGACATTTTAAAACCGATTCTCAGCTTCTTAGTCGTTCTTTAAGTCTTCCCAACTGCTTTTTGATTGAATTTCAGCGTCCCAGGCACTTTGAATCGAATTTCTAGCTTCCTAGTCATACTTTAAATCTCCCCAGCCTCTTTTTGATTGAATTTCAGCTTCACAGACATTTTAAAACTGATTCCTAGCTTCCCAAACACTTTGAACAGAATCACTAGCTTCCTAGTCGTTCTTTAAGTCTTTCCAACTGCTTTTTGACTAAATTTCAGCTTCCCAGGCACTTTGAACTGAATTCCTAGTTTCCTAGTCATGTTTTAGGTGTTCTCAGTCGCTTTTCGCCCGAATTTCAGCTTCACAGACATTTTAAAACCGATTCTCAGCTTCTTAGTCGTTCTTTAAGTCTTCCCAACTGCTTTTTGATTGAATTTCAGCGTCCCAGGCACTTTGAATCGAATTCCTAGCTTCCTAGTCATACTTTAAATCTCCCCAGCCTCTTTTTGATTGAATTTCAGCTTCACATACATTTTAAAACTGATTCCTAGCTTCCCAGGCACTTTGAACTGAATCATTAGCTTCCTAGTCGTTCTTTAAGTCTTTCCAACTGCTTTTTGATTGAATTTCAGCGTCCCAGGCACTTTGAATCGAATTCCTAGCTTCCTAGTCATACTTTAAATCTCCCCAGCCTCGTTTTGATTGAATTTCAGCTTCACAGACATTTTAAAACTGATTCCTAGCTTCCCAGGCACTTTGAACTGAATCATTAGCTTCCTAGTCGTTCTTTAAGTCTTTCCAACTGCTTTTTGACTAAATTTCAGCTTCCCAGGCACTTTGAACTGAATTCCTAGTTTCCTAGTCATACTTTAAATCTCCCCAGCCTCTTTTTGATTGAATTTCAGCTTCACAGACATTTTAAAACTGATTCCTAGCTTCCCAGGCACTTTGAACTGAATCACTAGCTTCCTAGTCGTTCTTTAAGTCTTTCCAACTGCTTTTTGACTAAATTTCAGCTTCCCAGGCACTTTGAATCGAATTCCTAGCTTCCTAGTCATACTTTAAATCTCCCCAGCCTCGTTTTGATTGAATTTCAGCTTCACAGACATTTTAAAACTGATTTCTAGCTTCTCAGGTACATTGAACTGAATTACTAGCTTCGTAGCTATCATTTAAGTGTTGTCTTTGTTGGTCCAGGTACTTTTGGGAGCGTCCTCGTATCTTTGCACGCACAATGTTGTGGCGATTTAATGTTTCTTGGTGATCTAACGCACCGAGGATGTGTTCAGTTTTCAAAATTTTGTCGTTTTGGAGTATCCAGTACTTTGACAAAACCCCATAGCCACGAACCCGATTGAATAGAAAGTATTTCGCTACCACGCCCCGTATTATATTCCGTCGTTTGTTTATAATAATCTCAGTACAAACGCGTGTCTTTGTTGTTATTAAATTATTTGACCTCTTTGAAACGATAAGACACGACTCGGACAATATTTATTCAATTCCTAGTTTGATAATAATCTTTTATTAATTAATTAATTAAATTGAAACGTTTTCGGTACTCACAATTTTTTCTTTTTCTTTATCAGTAACATTGGACGGTAATTTTAAATCGGCCGATATCCTCATATTTTCCTCGACGGTAAGTAGCGGTTGTAATCGATCATCTTGAGTGATGTAACAAGAAAATTTTCGAAATTCTTTCAAATTTCTTTGGTGTCCGTTTATTTTCACCGTTCCTCGGACACCGCGTATTCTATATCCGCTCAAAATATCCAATAGAGTGCTTTTACCGGCTCCGGACGGACCCATTATCGCCACCAACTGACCCGGTGGAAATCTACCGTTGATTTCGTGCAGGATTTGTTTCGTAACTACAAAACAAAAATATTATTCAACGTAAATTCATTAAAATTAAAACCCCAATACAACACCGATGCCATTAGGGCCGATAAAAATTTTTTCTAATGTCTTTTGACGTCGATTCTTATATATCCAAATGTATTGGCTTCTACTTTTGTCAGATATATATCCGATTTACATCGATTAAAACCGATTACGGTCCATAATTAATTCGGAACTTATGGAATCGTTGTTAGCCCCGAGGAATATAAAGTTTCGTCCTTTAAAAAGGATAATTTACGCAGTTTTTTTAGTCTCTAACAGCACCTCGTTTGTAAGAGTTGTTTTCCTTGAAATTTTAATATCAAGACTTGGCCAACAAACAAACAAAAACTATTAAACGTTTAACCTTGAATAGGTACTTGAAATATTTATTAAAGTATGTTAGTTGTAATACGTGGTGCCTTCCGAAAGTTCTTACTCTAATTTTAAAAGTTTTTTCTTTACTTTTTAATTTTTATTTAGTCGCAATAATCAGTATAATCGGTTACAAATTTAAAAAATTATGGCGGGAACGTCTATAATGGCGGACATGTTTACGTGGCTGTAGCGCAACGCCGACTGACGCTTTAACGTCAATCGTGTAGTGCGAGAGCCTCGCAATCGCGTACGGCGCACGACAGCGATCGGAGGTTGAAAAAAAAACTTTTGGGCATTCAAAAAACCATAGATAAATAAAAAAAAACCCTTCAGATGATAGTATTTACCTTCCTGTCTACGGGGATAGAAATAATCATGATATACGATTACGACACACGCTAGATATAGATAGTTACTTTCTATTGAGTAGTGTACTATATTTTTTCGACGACATTTTTTGCGGATTTTACTCATTTTTGTAAATAAATAGTATTTTCAGCACACATATGGTAAATTTATTGTATTCAAAAGGACATTAAAATAAACATTCACCCATATACATTAATTTCGATTTGTAATACAGTATGTCGTAATTATCACGATAAAAAAAATTAAATTCGAATGATAATAATAAAACAAAAGATACATATTTATACCCACTTGTAAATTTCTTACGATTAAGACGATAAAAATAAAATAGAACGTCAGGTACAATCAATTACTCATAATCATATAGCAACGCTTTTGTCCTTGGGTCGCTTTTGATTACATTCGTTTTTTAACTTTTATTTTTGAGTGAATCCACATCCCAGATACTCGATACAATCGGTCGATAAGACGCCGCAGGTATATTAGCTATCCACACTCTCGATTTATTCAGTTACTCGCTACGTCTATAACAAAATTCAAAAGTTCTCTGTTCTATAATATCCGGTTGAGTTTATTGACATCCCAGGGTGCGTGAGATTGATTCAGAACGTCCCTCACACTGTTTCTAGCCCTACTACAGCCTTAGAGGCTCTACTCAACCGGCTTCCTCTTTACGTCATAGTGAAGAACACACAGGCTAATCCAAACAGTAAAACTGACACCAGGAAATCCGATTGGTTACCTAAGGATTCTAGAACCAATAAATCTAAAAGAACCGTCGAACCAACGGACCAAATGCTCAGCAAGTTGGACAAAAGTATCAATCCGAAGTTGGTATTGGAGACCTCCGATCATGGGTCAACAAAAATCTTCCGCAAGCTCGAAATTCGTTTCTCTGGCGGTTCGAAGCTAGCACAGGCTAAACCAGACGGTAAAATTGACACCAGGAAATCCGATTGGTTACCTAAGGATTCTAGAACCAATAAATCTAAAAGAACCGTCGAACCAACGGACCAAATGCTCAGCAAGTTGGACAAAAGTATCAATCCGAAGTTGGTATTGAAGACCTCCAATCATGGGTCAACAAAAATCTTCCGCAAGCTCGAAATTCGTTTCTCTGGCGGTTCGAAGCTAGCACAGGCTAATCCAGACAGTAAAACTGACACTAGGAAATCCGATCGGTTACCTAAGGATTCTAGAACCATTAAATCTAAAAGAACCGTCGAACCAACGGACCAAATGCTCAGCAAATTGGACAAACGTATCAAACCGAAGTTGGTATTGGAGACCTCCGATCATGGGTCAACAAAAATCTTCCGCAAGCTCGAAATTCGTTTCTCTGGCGGTTCGAAGCTAGCACAGGCTAATCCAGACAGTAAAACTGACACCAGGAAATCCGATTGGTTACCTAAGGATTCTAGAACCAATAAATCTAAAAGAACCGTCGAACCAACGGACCAAATGCTCAGCAAGTTGGACAAAAGTATCAATCCGAAGTTGGTATTGGAGACCTCCGATCATGGGTCAACAAAAATCTTCCGCAAGCTCGAAATTCGTTTCTCTGGCGGTTCGAAGCTAGCACAGGCTAAACCAGACGGTAAAATTGACACCAGGAAATCCGATTGGTTACCTAAGGATTCTAGAACCAATAAATCTAAAAGAACCGTCGAACCAACGGACCAAATGCTCAGCAAGTTGGACAAAAGTATCAATCCGAAGTTGGTATTGAAGACCTCCAATCATGGGTCAACAAAAATCTTCCGCAAGCTCGAAATTCGTTTCTCTGGCGGTTCGAAGCTAGCACAGGCTAATCCAGACAGTAAAACTGACACTAGGAAATCCGATCGGTTACCTAAGGATTCTAGAACCATTAAATCTAAAAGAACCGTCGAACCAACGGACCAAATGCTCAGCAAATTGGACAAACGTATCAAACCGAAGTTGGTATTGGAGACCTCCGATCATGGGTCAACAAAAATCTTCCGCAAGCTCGAAATTCGTTTCTCTGGCGGTTCGAAGCTAGCACAGGCTAATCCAGACAGTAAAACTGACACTAGGAAATCCGATCGGTTACCTAAGGATTCTAGAACCATTAAATCTAAAAGAACCGTCGAACCAACGGACCAAATGCTCAGCAAGTTGGACAAAAGTATCAATCCGAAGTTGGTATTGGAGACCTCCGATCATGGGTCAACAAAAATCTTCCGCAAGCTCGAAATTCGTTTCTCTGGCGGTTCGAAGCTAGCACAGGCTAAACCAGACGGTAAAATTGACACCAGGAAATCCGATTGGTTACCTAAGAATTCTAGAACCATTAAATCTAAATGAACCGTCGAACCAACGGACCAAATGCTCAGCAAGTTGGACAAAAGTATCAATCCGAAGTTGGTATTGGAGACCTCCGATCATGGGTCAACAAAAATCTTCCGCAAGCTCGAAATTCGTTTCTCTGGCGGTTCGAAGCTAGCACAGGCTAAACCAGACGGTAAAATTGACACCAGGAAATCCGATTGGTTACCTAAGAATTCTAGAACCATTAAATCTAAATGAACCGTCGAACCAACGGACCAAATGCTCAGCAAGTTGGACAAACGTATCAAACCGAAGTTGGTATTGGAGACCTCCGATCATGGGTCAACAAAAATCTTCCGCAAGCTCGAAATTCGTTTCTCTGGCGGTTCGAAGCTAGCACAGGCTAAACCAGACGGTAAAATTGACACCAGGAAATCCGATTGGTTACCTAAGGATTCTAGAACCAATAAATCTAAATGAACCGTCGAACCAACGGACCAAATGCTCAGCAAATTGGACAAACGTATCAAACCGAAGTTGGTATTGGAGACCTCCGATCATGGGTCAACAAAAATCTTCCGCAAGCTCGAAATTCGTTTCTCTGGCGGTTCGAAGCTAGCACAGGCTAAACCAGACGGTAAAATTGACACCAGGAAATCCGATTGGTTACCTAAGGATTCTAGAACCAATAAATCTAAAAGAACCGTCGAACCAACGGACCAAATGCTCAGCAAGTTGGACAAAAGTATCAATCCGAAGTTGGTATTGGAGACCTCCGATCATGGGTCAACAAAAATCTTCCGCAAGCTCGAAATTCGTTTCTCTGGCGGTTCGAAGCTAGCACAGGCTAAACCAGACGGTAAAATTGACACCAGGAAATCCGATTGGTTACCTAAGGATTCTAGAACCAATAAATCTAAAAGAACCGTCGAACCAACGGACCAAATGCTCAGCAAGTTGGACAAAAGTATCAATCCGAAGTTGGTATTGGAGACCTCCGATCATGGGTCAACAAAAATCTTCCGCAAGCTCGAAATTCGTTTCTCTGGCGGTTCGAAGCTAGCACAGGCTAATCCAGACAGTAAAACTGACACCAGGAAATCCGATTGGTTACCTAAGGATTCTAGAACCATTAAATCTAAAAGAACCGTCGAACCAACGGACCAAATGCTCAGCAAGTTGGACAAAAGTATCAATCCGAAGTTGGTATTGGAGACCTCCGATCATGGGTCAACAAAAATCTTCCGCAAGCTCGAAATTCGTTTCTCTGGCGGTTCGAAGCTAGCACAGGCTAATCCAGACAGTAAAACTGACACCAGGAAATCCGATTGGTTACCTAAGGATTCTAGAACCAATAAATCTAAAAGAACCGTCGAACCAACGGACCAAATGCTCAGCAAGTTGGACAAAAGTATCAATCCGAAGTTGGTATTGGAGACCTCCGATCATGGGTCAACAAAAATCTTCCGCAAGCTCGAAATTCGTTTCTCTGGCGGTTCGAAGCTAGCACAGGCTAATCCAGACAGTAAAATTGACACCAGGAAATCCGATTGGTTACCTAAGGATTCTAGAACCATTAAATCTAAATGAACCGTCGAACCAACGGACTAAATGCTCAGCAAATTGGACAAAAGTATCAATCCGAAGTTGGTATTGAAGACCTCCAATCATGGGTCAACAAAAATCTTCCGCAAGCTCGAAATTCGTTTCTCTGGCGGTTCGAAACTAGCACAGGCTAAACCAGACGGTAAAACTGAAACCAGGAAATCCGATTGGTTACCTAAGGATTCTAGAACCATTAAATCTAAATGAACCGTCGAACCAACGGACCAAATGCTCAGCAAGTTGGACAAAAGTATCAATCCGAAGTTGGTATTGGAGACCTCCGATCATGGGTCAACAAAAATCTTCCGCAAGCTCGAAATTCGTTTCTCTGGCGGTTCGAAGCTAGCACAGGCTAAACCAGACGGTAAAATTGACACCAGGAAATCCGATTGGTTACCTAAGGATTCTAGAACCAATAAATCTAAAAGAACCGTCGAACCAACGGACCAAATGCTCAGCAAGTTGGACAAAAGTATCAATCCGAAGTTGGTATTGAAGACCTCCAATCATGGGTCAACAAAGCTAGCACAAGAAGCTGAATTAGCCGTTTCTGGAGCGAAATATATCCCGAATTTTTTTATGTAGAGTTGCTGAGGAACTTTTGGATCGCTAAGCGACCTTGAAGGGGGCTACGAGGGTGTACTTTGGACCGGAACCTCGCGAGACGTCACATCAATAACGAACCGAACGAATGGTTAAAGAATCGGGTCTAAGACAATCCAAGTTTGAAGAAATTATCGTGGTGACCAGAAAGAATGTGAAACTGGTGGTTGGTGGTGTCAGAAAGCCGAAACGAGTGTTCGGAATTGCTTCAAGATGTATTCGGCAAATCCACGGAGTTACAAACAAAAGCCTCGAATGAAATTTCTTGTTATTTCATTAAATGAAATCTAATTAATTTATATATATATATATATATATATATATATATATATATATATATATATATATATATAAAAGTGTTGACCAACACGAATATTTTTAAGTTTAAAGTGCAAACAACGTACGGAATTTGTCCTTATTCATTGAATTTGCGTAATTTCTATTTGCTATTTAAACGCGCGTTCGATATAAACAAATTTAATTACATACAAAATAGTTTATACGAAATAATAGTATGTCGAGAATTTGGTTGATAACATTTTTAATGACGTTCACTTCCACCAGAATTGTTTATTGCCACACATATATAATAAAACTCTAAATTGGATTTTGAGATAACGTTTCTTGTTGTGCATTCGCGGATTGCTCTAAAAAGACTAATTGGTTAGTCGGGAGGCCAAATAAGTCTTCAGATCCTTTGAAAAACCAACCGGGAGCTTTGGTACCGAGGTACCAATCGCAAAATTCCAATCAGCGATCGAAATTTTCTTCGCGGACGGGAAACCTGACGGTGTGAACAGGGCTTAAGCCGATATTCGTATAGGAAAATGACAAATGACATCGAAACAAACATCAAGATGTCGGGTAGTTTGTTTTGCAATCGTATAAGTTGGTTCTGACAATGACATTGTGTAGAAAAATCGTTTGTCTATATTTCACAATAAAGAAACGTTTCTTTATAATAATTTTTATGTCGTAGTATACAAATAAATTAATCGTCGATAAAGAATTGAATCTCTTTGTTTTAAATAAATGTTGACATGCCCTATATACATTCCCGATAACATTCTACGGCTAATTATAATGACATTGGAAATGAAACATCCAGTATTAATACCTTTTTTTTTAGAAAGTTTTTTTTTTTAAATTCAGAATTGAATTTTAAATAAATCTACTGAGTTTTACTGTTTGATTTTATAGACAAAAGTAATAAAATGTCAAAATACTACGAAAAGACGTTAAGCTCTTGCAGATCAGACGTTTGGCCCCGATATAGGAAAGTTTCCTCTGCAGAAAATAGATAAAAACGTAATAAAAAGATTTTTGTAGAGAAAATACTACGAAAAGACGTGAATTTTAGGGAGAAATGGGAAAACTTTTATATAAAACGTAGATTAGACGTTTGGCCCCGATATAGCAAAGTTTCCTCTGCACAAAATAGATAAAAACGTCATAAAAAGACTTTTGTAGAGAAAATACTACGAAAAGACGTGAATTTTAGGGAGAAATGGGAAAACTTTTATATAAAACGTAGATTAGACGTTTGGCCCCGATATAGCAAAGTTTCCTCTGCACAAAATAGATAAAAACGTCATAAAAAGACTTTTGTAGAGAAAATACTACGAAAAGACGTGAATTTTAGGGAGAAATGGGAAAACTTTTATATAAAACGTAGATTAGACGTTTGGCCCCGATATAGCAAAGTTTCCTCTGCACAAAATAGATAAAAACGTCATAAAAAGACTTTTGTAGAGAAAATACTACGAAAAGACGTGAATTTTAGGGAGAAATGGGAAAACTTTTATATAAAACGTAGATTAGACGTTTGGCCCCGATATAGCAAAGTTTCCTCTGCACAAAATAGATAAAAACGTCATAAAAAGACTTTTGTAGAGAAAATACTACGAAAAGACGTGAATTTTAGGGAGAAATGGGAAAACTTTTATATAAAACGTAGATTAGACGTTTGGCCCCGATATAGCAAAGTTTCCTCTGCACAAAATAGATAAAAACGTAATAAAAAGACTTTTGTAGAGAAAATACTACGAAAAGACGTGAATTTTAGGGAGAAATGGGAAAACTTTTATATAAAACGTAGATTAGACGTTTGGCCCCGATATAGGAAAGTTTCCTCTGCACAAAATAGATAAAAACGTCATAAAAAGACTTTTGTAGAGAAAATACTACGAAAAGACGTGAATTTTAGGGAGAAATGGGAAAACTTTTATATAAAACGTAGATTAGACGTTTGGCCCCGATATAGCAAAGTTTCCTCTGCACAAAATAGATAAAAACGTCATAAAAAGACTTTTGTAGAGAAAATACTACGAAAAGACGTGAATTTTAGGGAGAAATGGGAAAACTTTTATATAAAACGTAGATTAGACGTTTGGCCCCGATATAGCAAAGTTTCCTCTGCACAAAATAGATAAAAACGTAATAAAAAGACTTTTGTAGAGAAAATACTACGAAAAGACGTGAATTTTAGGGAGAAATGGGAAAACTTTTATATAAAACGTAGATTAGACGTTTGGCCCCGATATAGCAAAGTTTCCTCTGCACAAAATAGATAAAAACGTCATAAAAAGACTTTTGTAGAGAAAATACTACGAAAAGACGTGAATTTTAGGGAGAAATGGGAAAACTTTTATATAAAACGTAGATTAGACGTTTGGCACCGATATAGCAAAGTTTCCTCTGCACAAAATAGATAAAAACGTCATAAAAAGACTTTTGTAGAGAAAATACTACGAAAAGACGTGAATTTTAGGGAGAAATGGGAAAACTTTTATATAAAACGTAGATTAGACGTTTGGCCCCGATATAGCAAAGTTTCCTCTGCACAAAATAGATAAAAACGTCATAAAAAGACTTTTGTAGAGAAAATACTACGAAAAGACGTGAATTTTAGGGAGAAATGGGAAAACTTTTATATAAAACGTAGATTAGACGTTTGGCCCCGATATAGCAAAGTTTCCTCTGCACAAAACAGATCGAAACGTCATAAAAAGATTTTTGTAGAGAAAATACTACGAAAAGACGTGAATTTTAGGGAGAAATGGGAAAACTTTTATATAAAACGTAGATTAGACGTTTGGCCCCGATATAGCAAAGTTTCCTCTGCACAAAATAGATGAAAACGTAATAAAAAGATTTTTGTAGAGAAAATACTACGAAAAGACGTGAATTTTAGGGAGAAATGGGAAAACTTTTATATAAAACGTAGATTAGACGTTTGGCCCCGATATAGGAAAGTTTCCTCTGCACAAAATAGATAAAAACGTCATAAAAAGACTTTTGTAGAGAAAATACTACGAAAAGACGTGAATTTTAGGGAGAAATGGGAAAACTTTTATATAAAACGTAGATTAGACGTTTGGCCCCGATATAGCAAAGTTTCCTCTGCACAAAATAGATAAAAACGTCATAAAAAGACTTTTGTAGAGAAAATACTACGAAAAGACGTGAATTTTAGGGAGAAATGGGAAAACTTTTATATAAAACGTAGATTAGACGTTTGGCCCCGATATAGCAAAGTTTCCTCTGCACAAAACAGATCGAAACGTCATAAAAAGATTTTTGTAGAGAAAATACTACGAAAAGACGTGAATTTTAGGGAGAAATGGGAAAACTTTTATATAAAACGTAGATTAGACGTTTGGCCCCGATATAGCAAAGTTTCCTCGGCACAAAATAGATGAAAACGTAATAAAAAGATTTTTGTAGAGAAAATACTACGAAAAGACGTGAATTTTAGGGAGAAATGGGAAAACTTTTATATAAAACGTAGATTAGACGTTTGGCCCCGATATAGCAAAGTTTCCTCTGCACAAAACAGATCGAAACGTCATAAAAAGATTTTTGTAGAGAAAATACTACGAAAAGACGTGAATTTTAGGGAGAAATGGGAAAACTTTTATATAAAACGTAGATTAGACGTTTGGCCCCGATATAGCAAAGTTTCCTCGGCACAAAATAGATGAAAACGTAATAAAAAGATTTTTGTAGAGAAAATACTACGAAAAGACGTGAATTTTAGGGAGAAATGGGAAAACTTTTATATAAAACGTAGATTAGACGTTTGGCCCCGATATAGCAAAGTTTCCTCTGCACAAAATAGATAAAAACGTAATAAAAAGACTTTTGTAGAGAAAATACTACGAAAAGACGTGAATTTTAGGGAGAAATGGGAAAACTTTTATATAAAACGTAGATTAGACGTTTGGCCCCGATATAGCAAAGTTTCCTCTGCACAAAATAGATAAAAACGTCATAAAAAGACTTTTGTAGAGAAAATACTACGAAAAGACGTGAATTTTAGGGAGAAATGGGAAAACTTTTATATAAAACGTAGATTAGACGTTTGGCCCCGATATAGCAAAGTTTCCTCTGCACAAAATAGATAAAAACGTCATAAAAAGACTTTTGTAGAGAAAATACTACGAAAAGACGTGAATTTTAGGGAGAAATGGGAAAACTTTTATATAAAACGTAGATTAGACGTTTGGCCCCGATATAGGAAAGTTTCCTCTGCACAAAATAGATAAAAACCAAATTTATGTGATTTTGCTTTGGTTTTCATCAAATTTTTGACCGTTACCGTTACCGTTTCTAATTGATTACGAACTATCTCGATATCGATTTCGAACCCGAATACACATACACGACATGTTCACCATAATTCTTTAATATATTTACAGTCTCAGCTATCTGACTCAGCTTCATTTTATATTTATTCGAACGTTTTATTAAATTTTGACTCGAGATACAAGTCACGAGTCACGTATCCTTAAATTATATCATATTATTACGAACTCGTCCGTAACAAGGACCGTGAAGCCGGTACTATTCGGTCATAATGGTATTAATAGTATTCAAATTATCGAATAATTATTAATTGTATTAGTCTAATGTAACTAGAAGACTTTTATCACATAATCGATTTGATTACATTATTTTTTATACGGTTTCCAAGTAGATATTTCAATTTATTCGGTTTTTTTTCTAGAATTTTTTAGAAATTCGTTTCTAGTATATAAACTAGTTTATTTAACAACTAGAATTTAATTCGCGACAGATGAATTTGATTAAATCATTAAAATTATCGAATAATTAATCATCGTATTAGTCTAATGTAACTAGAAGACTTTTATCACATAATCGATTTGATTACATTATTTTTTATACGGTTTCCAAGTAGATATTTCAATTTATTCGGTTTTTTTTCTAGAATTTTTTAGAAATTCGTTTCTAGTATATAAACTAGTTTATTTAACAACTAGAATTTAATTCGCGACAGATGAATTTGATTAAATCATTAAAATTATCGAATAATTAATCATCGTATTAGTCTTATGTAACTAGAAGACTTTTATCACATAATCGATTTGATTACATTATTTTTTATACGATTTCTAAGAAGATATTTCAATTTATTCGGTTTTTTTTCTAGAATTTTTTAGAAATTCGTTTCTAGTATATAAACTAGTTTATTTAACAACTAGAATTTAATTCGCGACAGATGAATTTGATTAAATCATTAAAATTATCGAATAATTAATCATCGTATTAGTCTAATGTAACTAGAAGACTTTTATCGCATAATCGATTTGATTACATTATTTTTTATACGGTTTCCAAGTAGATATTTCAATTTATTCGGTTTTTTTTTCTAGAATTTTTTAGAAATTCGTTTCTAGTATATAAACTAGTTTATTTAACAACTAGAATTTAATTCGCGACAGATGAATTTGATTAAATCATTAAAATTATCGAATAATTAATCATCGTATTAGTCTAATGTAACTAGAAGACTTTTATCACATAATCGATTTGATTACATTATTTTTTATACGGTTTCCAAGTAGATATTTCAATTTATTCGGTTTTTTTTTCTAGAATTTTTTAGAAATTCGTTTCTAGTATATAAACTAGTTTATTTAACAACTAGAATTCAATTTTCGACAGATGAATTTGATTAAATCATTAAAATTATCGAATAATTAATCATCGTATTAGTCTTATGTAACTAGAAGACTTTTATCGCATAATCGATTTGATTACATTATTTTTTATACGGTTTCCAAGTAGATATTTCAATTTATTCGGTTTTTTTTTCTAGAATTTTTTAGAAATTCGTTTCTAGTATATAAACTAGTTTATTTAACAACTAGAATTCAATTTTCGACAGATGAATTTGATTAAATCATTAAAATTATCGAATAATTAATCATCGTATTAGTCTTATGTAACTAGAAGACTTTTATCGCATAATCGATTTGATTACATTATTTTTTATACGGTTTCCAAGTAGATATTTCAATTTATTCGGTTTTTTTTCTAGAATTTTTTAGAAATTCGTTTCTAGTATATAAACTAGTTTATTTAACAACTAGAATTCAATTTTCGACAGATGAATTTGATTAAATCATTAAAATTATCGAATAATTAATCATCGTATTAGTCTTATGTAACTAGAAGACTTTTATCGCATAATCGATTTGATTACATTATTTTTTATACGGTTTCCAAGTAGATATTTCAATTTATTCGGTTTTTTTTTCTAGAATTTTTTAGAAATTCGTTTCTAGTATATAAACTAGTTTATTTAACAACTAGAATTCAATTTTCGACAGATGAATTTGATTAAATCATTAAAATTATCGAATAATTAATCATCGTATTAGTCTCTAATGTAACTAGAAGACTTTTATCGCATAATCGATTTGATTACATTATTTTTTATACGATTTCTAAGAAGATATTTCAATTTATTCGGTTTTTTTTCTAGAATTTTTTAGAAATTCGTTTCCAGTATATAAACTAGTTTATTTAACAACTAGAATTCAATTTGTTACAGATCTAATAATTAATTATTGTATTAGTTTAATGTAAATATAGAACAGCTTTTACAAATTCACCTCACGGTTGAAAAACGAGATTTTAAAGTCGATAACTTCGATATTAAAATCGTTTTTGTACTCGTACTAATAAAATAAACACTTTCACTTCAAATATCCAAAACACACCTTGTAGATAATTGATTTATAGATAAAAATAATAATAAATACAAAAATACAATACAAAAAAACTTACTTTTTTTAGTAAAAATAGTACCTTCGGTTGCGGTAAAAACAATATTCTCAAATTCCATATCGACATAATTTTTCCGGGTGTTTTCTTCGCGGGTATTACCAATTGAAACATTTTCCGTTTTCATATCCACCATCACCGCACATCTTTTAGAATCGTC
Organism: Diorhabda sublineata; assembly: GCF_026230105.1. Classification (NCBI taxonomy): domain Eukaryota; kingdom Metazoa; phylum Arthropoda; class Insecta; order Coleoptera; family Chrysomelidae; genus Diorhabda; species Diorhabda sublineata. The sequence continues at coordinate 689,369 of NC_079474.1, read as the reverse complement.
TCCGTTATCTCCGCGGCCGTTTTCTTTATTAACCTCGATATTTTTCGACCGATCAACCAAACTACTTTCATGTAAAATCGCATCCATATTTTCGCGGATTCCGACGGTACCCCGCTCGTCGCAGTACTTCGTCACAAAGGAATCGACGAGTGAATTCCGTTTATCTGCAATCCGACATTTTATAGAGAGTCGTTTTAAATGTTGGACCGCGTTTAAAGTTCATTCTAATAAACGCGATCGAATCCGTTTCATAAAATCGTCGTCGAAGATTTTTTCGTCGGAACGTTATTAAATCATTCTACGTACGTGCAGTTTCAAATATTTTCTAATTCGTTACGAATACGTGACAAATGACGATATCTACAACTATCGAAACGTCATTTTTCTTATTTATGACCCAAATTGTAGATTCGTAGATCGTTTTGGGTTTGGTACGTACCTAAAAAAACGTCTTCTACCATGTCAATTGTCTTAAGACGGTACTTGGTCCCGTAAAATATCAACCATCAGTTTCAAATCGTTTCTGGTCATCACGAGAAGTTGTTGGTACAAAATAACTGATTTTTGAGCCATTCCTGTTTTTTTTTCCCATTTCCTGGTACAGAAATTCCTATCCAAACATAATCTGGTCCGAGGTGTCATCGCGATTGATGAAATTGATGAATTATCCACCTTAATCGCCGGATTTAGTTCCTAGTTTCGAAAAAATAACTCGTTGGTTGGAGATTTTGTTGCGATGTCGATAATTAATGACTATTTTGGAAATTTCGACGATTTTTGTGTTTTCTTTGTTGCGACAGGTACTTCTGAAACCTTCCTCGTATATAAGTGATACAAGGAATCGTCAATTTTGCAATAATTTCAATGTTTTGCAGCGATAAAAAGATAAATATTTATCTTGATAAAACGATTAAATATTGAATTAAGGACAAAGTTTTTATTAATAAAAAATAAAAATTTGAAAATTATCACTAATTACTGTAGACTTTCAACACGAAAATAACCAAATTACGAGGTTCATTCAATGAAAAATCGACTTTTTAAAACATAAACTTTTCAAACTATGATTACAAACATAAAAATCAACAAATAATCCTTCGTATTCACCTGATTTACTCCCCCTCGATTAATTTCAACCAAATTATGATTACGTGGTGTTTAAAACGACCGTTTTGATGTACGAAACTTTGGGAATGTTAATGATGAGAAAAAAACGATAAAACTTTTAATTTTTTCTATTTTCCTTTTTATTATACATTAAAATCTATTACACAACATCAAAGATTTTCATAAGATCGACCCAAGGTTGCCAATCGCTCAGGACATCTCGGGGTTTGGGAAAATCGCTTTTAAATCGAAATCAAGAGGGTAAATTTGAAATAAATCGTCGAAGAAACCCCAAAATATGACAAAACATATACTAGATGGTGTTATTAGGCCAAAACTTTAAGAAGATTCCGAATAATCGTATTTTCTGTCTTTGGAAGACGATTTCCTGACTGCTGGGCACCGCAGATTTGGATCAAAATCAATCAAAAACGTTTGGTCAATCGAAATCTGTTTTCCTTCTTCAGTAATTTCTGAATCTGCGTTCCAGTTGTACGGCCGCCAAGCTAGAATTTCGACCGTATCCCAAAAACTCGGATTTTCGTCGACGAGAGCTGGCAACCCTGGTTATACCCGCACGGATACGAACAATCCGCCAAATCGACTATTCAATCTCGATTTACATATTTTAGGTTAGTTTATATGTGAGGTTAGGTTTATCTTTCGAATTATCGAGAATAACATCGAGGCGATTATGAAATTTTGTTTTTCTTACACAAATTTTCATTATGGAATGCTTATCCGTGTAGGTAAATCGATAAATCAATATTGGAAATGAAAAATCTAAACCCGGGTTAGAAAAGTTCAAATTTTCGTGGAAACTGTTGATTTTCGGTGGGATCCATTGACGACGTAAACTCCAGCGCTGTCTACGGCTCCACCCGTATATCTGTAACTTCCGAATCTCGCGTTTCTTTGTCTGAACCCATTAATCAAATTTTTTATAGCTTGTATCACGTCTTGATTGGCGAAACAGAATAAACACGAACAGCACAAACCCTGAAAAAACATTTAAAAACTTGAAAATTATCTTTTTCTTGGAATCAAAAGCTTTAGGTCAGTGTCAAATGTGTTATACCTAGCGTAAAATTTTTCTTTATCGGCGTTTACAGCCTCGGTAATCATCCGGATGCTTATTCGACGATCTGAACACGCGTACAAGATGGATAACTGTCCCCATAGGACTTTTGTAACAATTTATAGCGTTTTTTTCGATTTAATTAGAAATTTGACATTGAAACGAGAGAAAAAACAATATACTAGTGGGGGAAACGTGTTTTGGGACAAGATATCTAGATACCGCACCCGTCTAGAGCGCCCTCTAGACGAGCAGTCTCGTTATTTAATAACCAGACCTCGTATCGAATTATGAATATCGATGTTTACAAACATTTGATTTTAATAAAAAATTGTGTCGATAACTAAAGATAAATTTAAGATACTTCACCACCAAAATGAAGATAGAAATCGGCGCGATAATTGATACAGGGGTTAATCACAAAATTTACTTATATAAAATAATAAAAAATCTAGAAATACACGTCAAACTTCTAATTGAACGTTTGGATACTACTTGTATATCAAATTTATTGTATAAGTCATTTATTTATCATAAATTTCTACTCTTTTTCGTATATTAAAGATAAAAAATCAACAATTTCCTTTTTTATCCTTTCCATACAAAGGTTGTACTAATCGAAATATTCATTACGCAAACATAGCCGCCAATTATGACTAATAAATTTACGCAAACATGGCCGCCAATTATGACTAATAAATATCGAATCGCAATCGATTCAAGTCGGAAGTTTCGGAACGCGGCAACGCAAATCTGACATTGACATTATGAAATTTGACGTAACACTGAACGTACTCACAACGTGTGATTATACGAGTGTTGTTCGATTCGTTTACGTATATTTGAAACATATTTTTTTTTTCGTTTCGATTTTTGGTGATGAAGCGTCACCCGGAGCCACCTCCTCCGGGTATTTATGGATACGTGAAATTAAGAATTTACCTGAAACGGTACCATGATTAACGTCAACCATTGATAGAAATGGTATAAGGGATGATGTTGTTCGGGAATCATCGGTAACAAGATGTATTGGATACCGAATAGGGGTATTAGAATTAAAGCGGCTCTAGTAGCTCTTCTTATACCGATCGGTGCTGGATTTTGGGAATTCGGATGCATTATCGTCAGTATAACTCTCAAAACGTTTATCAAAAAAACTGCAACACAAATTTTACGTACAATAGTTTCAAAAATTTCAAATTCATCTATATAATTTATAAAAAAAAAACTAAACTAAGTCGCGCGTGCTGAATCTCCAAGAGCAGCATAGATCTACGCAGTCTCGAGTGTCCAAAACGATTCGTCTGGGTTCCTGTGAACGTGTTGGTTTTTCCTAAAACGTTTCGCCAGGCGTATTGGGAAAAATTTAGTTAATTGCGTGTTATTTGGACTTGGGGTTCTCGCGAGGAGGTAATTGGGGATCGAGAGGTCAGGGACGGAAGGGAAATGGTTTTTTTCCAGTTTCGAGTGTCCAAAACGAATCGTCTGGGTTCCTGTAAACGTGTTGGTTTTTCCTAAAACGTTTCCCAAGGGGTATTGGGAAATATTTAGTTAATTGCGTGGTATTTCGACTTGGGGTTCTCGCGAGGAGGTAATTGGGGATCGGTAGGTCAGGGACGAAAGGGAAATGGTTTTTTTCCAGTTTCGAGTGTCCAAAACGATTCGCGTCTGGGCTCCTGTGAACGTGTTGGTTTTTCCTAAAACGTTTCGCCAGGCGTATTGGGAAAAATTTAGTTAATTGCGTGGTATTTCGACTTGGGGTTCTCGCGAGGAGGTAATTGGGGATCGGTAGGTCAGGGACGGAAGGGAAATGGTTTTTTTCCAGTTTCGAGTGTCCAAAACGATTCGTCTGGGTTCCTGTAAACGTGTTGGTTTTTCCTAAAACGTTTCCCAAGGGGTATTGGGAAATATTTAGTTAATTGCGTGGTATTTTGATTTGGGGTTCTCGCTAGGAGGTAATTGGGGATCGGTAGGTCAGGGACGAAAGGGAAATGGTTTTTTTCCAGTTTCGAGTGTCCAAAACGATTCGCGTCTGGGCTCCTGTGAACGTGTTGGTTTTTCCTAAAACGTTTCCCAAGGGGTATTGGGAAATATTTAGTTAATTGCGTGGTATTTCGACTTGGGGTTCTCGCGAGGAGGTAATTGGGGATCGGTAGGTCAGGGACGAAAGGGAAATGGTTTTTTTCCAGTTTCGAGTGTCCAAAACGATTCGCGTCTGGGCTCCTGTGAACGTGTTGGTTTTTCCTAAAACGTTTCCCAAGGGGTATTGGGAAATATTTAGTTAATTGCGTGTTATTTGGACTTGGGGTTCTCGCGAGGAGGTAATTGGGGATCGGTAGGTCAGGGACGAAAGGGAAATGGTTTTTTTCCAGTTTCGAGTGTCCAAAACGATTCGCGTCTGGGCTCCTGTGAACGTGTTGGTTTTTCCTAAAACGTTTCCCAAGGGGTATTGGGAAATATTTAGTTAATTGCGTGGTATTTCGACTTGGGGTTCTCGCGAGGAGGTAATTGGGGATCGGTAGGTCAGGGACGAAAGGGAAATGGTTTTTTTCCAGTTTCGAGTGTCCAAAACGATTCGCGTCTGGGCTCCTGTGAACGTGTTGGTTTTTCCTAAAACGTTTCCCAAGGGGTATTGGTAAATATTTAGTTAATTGCGTGGTATTTCGACTTGGGGTTCTCGCGAGGAGGTAATTGGGGATCGGTAGGTCAGGGACGGAAGGGAAATGGTTTTTTTCCAGTTTCGAGTGTCCAAAACGATTCGTCTGGGTTCCTGTGAACGTGTTGGTTTTTCCTAAAACGTTTCGCCAGGCGTATTGGGAAAAATTTAGTTAATTGCGTGGTATTTCGACTTGGGGTTCTCGCGAGGAGGTAATTGGGGATCGGTAGGTCAGGGACGGAAGGGAAATGGTTTTTTTCCAGTTTCGAGTGTCCAAAACGATTCGTCTGGGTTCCTGTAAACGTGTTGGTTTTTCCTAAAATGTTTCCCAAGGGGTATTGGGAAATATTTAGTTAATTGCGTGGTATTTTGATTTGGGGTTCTCGCGAGGAGGTAATTGGGGATCGGTAGGTCAGGGACGGAAGGGAAATGGTTTTTTTCCAGTTTCGAGTGTCCAAAACGATTCGTCTGGGTTCCTGTGAACGTGTTGGTTTTTCCTAAAACGTTTCGCCAGGCGTATTGGGAAAAATTTAGTTAATTGCGTGGTATTTCGACTTGGGGTTCTCGCGAGGAGGTAATTGGGGATCGGTAGGTCAGGGACGGAAGGGAAATGGTTTTTTTCCAGTTTCGAGTGTCCAAAACGATTCGTCTGGGTTCCTGTGAACGTGTTGGTTTTTCCTAAAATGTTTCCCAAGGGGTATTGGGAAATATTTAGTTAATTGCGTGGTATTTTGATTTGGGGTTCTCGCGAGGAGGTAATTGGGGATCGGTAGGTCAGGGACGGAAGGGAAATGGTTTTTCTCCAGTTTCGAGTGTCCAAAACGATTCGTCTGGGCTCCTGTGAACGTGTTGGTTTTTCCTAAAACGTTCCACGTTATTTCCGTTCTGTATTTTCTTAGTATTTTCATTTATTGTCTTTATCGTAAATAAACAACGTGTAAAACGTGATCTTTGATTATTAGAATTGTTCGTTATGACGTCAAAGTAAAGGTGAATGGGTTATGTAATATAAAAAATTGATTTAGAAGGTTTATTGGTAATAATAATACAAAAAAAATATATTTTTACCTGTACAAACTCCCAAAATAATTAAAACCGGTATACTGAGAAACCAGTGACTGAAACTGGATTCTTCCAACCAGCATCTTCAAGAAAAAAATTACGTAAATATACAGGGCGATTGATAAGTGTGATAAATGTCGAATTTAGATATTAATTTGAAAATTTGAGGGGTTAAACTCACAAATAATCATATTTTCGCATATTTGGAATGAATTTGATTTTTCAATTACAACAATATAGGGTTGTGATGTGTTCTACGGGGGTTATTGAAAAAGTTATAAGCAAATTTTTTGTAACAAGTTCAATACCCTGTATAATGTAAGAGAAATTTGAGAATGAAGATCTGTAGCGGCTAAAACACACTCTGTATAATGTGTCCCTCGTTTTTTGGCTTTAGAAAATCGAAAAATGGTCCAATTTCGATGATTTTTTTCAAAATCTTCGTTTTTACGACGGATTTATGAAAAAAATATGGGAAATATCTCACCTGGGGATTTCTACACAAAAAAAGAATATTTTGAGGAAAAGAAAAATCGAAAAATGTTTGTTTATTCATTTTTAACTCACTTTTTTGATTTTAAATTTGATTATAAACGCTCTACCTCGTATATAATCGTTCATAACTTTTTTACAAAGTATCGAACGCGGTTTATATATTTTTTTTGTTAATCTACACAAAAGAACGAACATTTTGAAAAAAACAAAAATCGAAAAATGTTCGTTTATTCATTTTTAACTCACTTTTTTTATTTTAAATTTGATTATAAACGTTCTACCTCGTATATAATCGTTCATAACTTTTTTACAAAGTATCGAACGCGGTTTATATATTTTTTTTGTTAATCTACACAAAAGAACGAACATTTTGAAAAAAACAAAAATCGAAAAATGTTCGTTTATTCATTTTTAACTCACTTTTTTTATTTTAAATTTGATTATAAACGTTCTACCTCGTATATAATCGTTCATAACTTTTTTACAAAGTATCGAACGCGGTTTATATATTTTTTTTGTTAATCTACACAAAAGAACGAACATTTTGAAAAAAACAAAAATCGAAAAATGTTCGTTTATTCATTTTTTAACTCACTTTTTTGATTTTAAATTTGATTATAAACGTTCTACCTCGTATATAATCGTTCGTAACTTTTTTACAAAGTATCGAACGCGGTTTATATATTTTTTTTGTTAATCTACACAAAAAAACGAACATTTTGGAAAAAAGAAAAATCGAAAAATGTTCGTTTATTCATTTTTTAACTCACTTTTTTGATTTTAAATTTGATTATAAACGTTCTACCTCGTATATAATCGTTCGTAACTTTTTTACAAAGTATCGAACGCGGTTTATATATTTTTTTTGTTAATCTACACAAAAAAACGAACATTTTGGAAAAAAGAAAAATCGAAAAATGTTCGTTTATTCATTTTTTAACTCACTTTTTTGATTTTAAATTTGATTATAAACGTTCTACCTCGTATATAATCGTTCGTAACTTTTTTACAAAGTATCGAACGCGGTTTATATATTTTTTTTGTTAATCTACACAAAAGAACGAACATTTTGAAAAAAACAAAAATCGAAAAATGTTCGTTTATTCATTTTTTAACTCACTTTTTTGATTTTAAATTTGATTATAAACGTTCTACCTCGTATATAATCGTTCATAACTTTTTTACAAAGTATCGAACGCGGTTTATATATTTTTTTTGTTAATCTACACAAAAGAACGAACATTTTGAAAAAAACAAAAATCGAAAAATGTTCGTTTATTCATTTTTTAACTCACTTTTTTTATTTTAAATTTGATTATAAACGTTCTACCTCGTATATAATCGTTCGTAACTTTTTTACAAAGTATCGAACGCGGTTTATATATTTTTTTTGTTAATCTACACAAAAGAACGAACATTTTGAAAAAAACAAAAATCGAAAAATGTTCGTTTATTCATTTTTTAACTCACTTTTTTTATTTTAAATTTGATTATAAACGTTCTACCTCGTATATAATCGTTCATAACTTTTTTACAAAGTATCGAACGCGGTTTATATATTTTTTTTGTTAATCTACACAAAAGAACGAACATTTTGAAAAAAACAAAAATCGAAAAATGTTCGTTTATTCATTTTTTAACTCACTTTTTTGATTTTAAATTTGATTATAAACGTTCTACCTCGTATATAATCGTTCATAACTTTTTTACAAAGTATCGAACGCGGTTTATATATTTTTTTTGTTAATCTACACAAAAGAACGAACATTTTGAAAAAAACAAAAATCGAAAAATGTTCGTTTATTCATTTTTAACTCACTTTTTTGATTTTAAATTTGATTATAAACGTTCTACCTCGTATATAATCGTTCATAACTTTTTTACAAAGTATTGAACGCGGTTTATATATTTTTTTTGTTAATCTACACAAAAGAACGAACATTTTGAAAAAAACAAAAATCGAAAAATGTTCGTTTATTCATTTTTTAACTCACTTTTTTTATTTTAAATTTGATTATAAACGTTCTACCTCGTATATAATCGTTCGTAACTTTTTTACAAAGTATCGAACGCGGTTTATATATTTTTTTTGTTAATCTACACAAAAGAACGAACATTTTGAAAAAAACAAAAATCGAAAAATGTTCGTTTATTCATTTTTTAACTCACTTTTTTTATTTTAAATTTGATTATAAACGTTCTACCTCGTATATAATCGTTCATAACTTTTTTACAAAGTATCGAACGCGGTTTATATATTTTTTTTGTTAATCTACACAAAAGAACGAACATTTTGAAAAAAAACAAAAATCGAAAAATGTTCGTTTATTCATTTTTTAACTCACTTTTTTGATTTTAAATTTGATTATAAACGTTCTACCTCGTATATAATCGTTCATAACTTTTTTACAAAGTATCGAACGCGGTTTATATATTTTTTTTGTTAATCTACACAAAAGAACGAACATTTTGAAAAAAACAAAAATCGAAAAATGTTCGTTTATTCATTTTTTAACTCACTTTTTTGATTTTAAATTTGATTATAAACGTTCTACCTCGTATATAATCGTTCATAACTTTTTTACAAAGTATCGAACGCGGTTTATATATTTTTTTTGTTAATCTACACAAAAGAACGAACATTTTGAAAAAAACAAAAATCGAAAAATGTTCGTTTATTCATTTTTAACTCACTTTTTTTATTTTAAATTTGATTATAAACGTTCTACCTCGTATATAATCGTTCATAACTTTTTTACAAAGTATCGAACGCGGTTTATATATTTTTTTTGTTAATCTACACAAAAGAACGAACATTTTGAAAAAAACAAAAATCGAAAAATGTTCGTTTATTCATTTTTTAACTCACTTTTTTGATTTTAAATTTGATTATAAACGTTCTACCTCGTATATAATCGTTCGTAACTTTTTTACAAAGTATCGAACGCGGTTTATATATTTTTTTTGTTAATCTACACAAAAGAACGAACATTTTGAAAAAAACAAAAATCGAAAAATGTTCGTTTATTCATTTTTAACTCACTTTTTTTATTTTAAATTTGATTATAAACGTTCTACCTCGTATATAATCGTTCATAACTTTTTTACAAAGTATCGAACGCGGTTTATATATTTTTTTTGTTAATCTACACAAAAGAACGAACATTTTGAAAAAAACAAAAATCGAAAAATGTTCGTTTATTCATTTTTTAACTCACTTTTTTGATTTTAAATTTGATTATAAACGCTCTACCTCGTATATAATCGTTCATAACTTTTTTACAAAGTATCGAACGCGGTTTATATATTTTTTTTGTTAATCTACACAAAAGAACGAACATTTTGAAAAAAACAAAAATCGAAAAATGTTCGTTTATTCATTTTTAACTCACTTTTTTGATTTTAAATTTGATTATAAACGTTCTACCTCGTATATAATCGTTCGTAACTTTTTTACAAAGTATCGAACGCGGTTTATATATTTTTTTTGTTAATCTACACAAAAGAACGAACATTTTGAAAAAAACAAAAATCGAAAAATGTTCGTTTATTCATTTTTTAACTCACTTTTTTGATTTTAAATTTGATTATAAACGTTCTACCTCGTATATAATCGTTCATAACTTTTTTACAAAGTATCGAACGCGGTTTATATATTTTTTTTGTTAATCTACACAAAAGAACGAACATTTTGAAAATAACAAAAATCGAAAAATGTTCGTTTATTCATTTTTAACTCACTTTTTTTATTTTAAATTTGATTATAAACGTTCTACCTCGTATATAATCGTTCATAACTTTTTTACAAAGTATCGAACGCGGTTTATATATTTTTTTTGTTAATCTACACAAAAGAACGAACATTTTGAAAAAAACAAAAATCGAAAAATGTTCGTTTATTCATTTTTTAACTCACTTTTTTGATTTTAAATTTGATTATAAACGTTCTACCTCGTATATAATCGTTCGTAACTTTTTTACAAAGTATCGAACGCGGTTTATATATTTTTTTTGTTAATCTACACAAAAGAACGAACATTTTGAAAAAAACAAAAATCGAAAAATGTTCGTTTATTCATTTTTTAAGTCATTTAAAGATTCCATATAGTTTTCGTACTTTAAATGGTCTATAAAATCGAAAAATCGTCCGATTTCGATGATGTTTTTTTTAAAAATCTTTATTTTTTCGGCGGATTTATGAAAAAAAAATATATAAAACATCTCATTTGAAGATTTTTATAAGATTTTATTGTACAAACGATTTTATGTAAGAAAACACAAATTTTCATTATTTTTAAATGTAAAAACATGGTAAATCAACATTTTTGTATAATTTTTTTTAAATTTGTACGTTTTTATGTGTAGATTATGAAAAAAAAATATAACAACTTCATTTAATAATTAGGAAAAAAGTTATAAACAATTATAGTTTAATGAATGTATTTTCATGAACATTTAAAGCCCGGTAACCCCGAAAGTTTTAATTTTTTTTCATTCCAATGAATTTTTTCGTAAATCCGCCGTAAAAACGAAGATTTTAAAAAAAAATTCGACGAAATCGGACGATTTTTCGATCTTCTAGATCCAAAAAAACGAGGGGACCGCGAATATATAAAATTACCAAACACATACAGTAATTTTTACGGAAAAAAAATTACGTTAAAACGTATTTTTCATAGAAACGTCATAAATATCAAATTTTTCGAAAAAATTTTACATACAACGTACAAAATTCAATTATAAATGAAATTTCGTAGTATTAAAAAAAAATTACCCACCGTTTATTGTAGTTATTACAACATTTAGTTGAAAAAACAAAATTTTGAAACAAAATTCATCATGATTATACAACTTCCAAACTCCCATTTCCCTTTCCCAATTAATTACGTCAAGTATAATAAACGAGGGAGCGCGAAATTAAGAAAATATTCCCACCAGATCGACGAACACCTTTTTCCAAGTTTATACAACTCAAACTAAAAGTTTTTGGAGTTAAAATTCCTTGTGTAATATTCCGTTGAAAAAATTACCTTCTGGTGTCGCGCGTATAGAAAAATCTGATCGAATTATGCAGAATTATAATTAGAACCGGCACCCCCCATCCCAATCCGAAAAACCACCTCATGGTGCGTTCCTCCCTCACGAAAACCACCACCAACGCCATGTGCAGATGCAGACCTTCGCAAAACATCCACATGTAATTCGCTACCATGAAATACTCCTTAGATACATGTAGTATTTGACACCATAACTAAAATTAAACAAATCGGATAAATTCGATTCGTTTTTCTATTGGGAAAAACTTACCGGATTTGCTACTGGTACTTCGTAAAATGGAACGACTTCTTCGTACCAAATTATCCATAATACGTTATTCAATATAAACGATATAAATAATTGAGTATGGATGCGGATTCTGGTACATTTCAAAGTTCTGTAAAAATGATAAAAAATGCGGAATTTTTCGTAATAAAACAGCAAAAATCCGTGGAGATGCTTCAGGAAGCACCTCGTCCGGATCTAGAGATCGTGTATTAAAACCAGAATCGATTAAATTTTTTCCAACGTTTCATCACCATAAACGAAATCTGGGTTCATTATTTTACATCCGAACCAAAATAACAATCAAAATAATGGATTGAACCAGCAAAAACCGGCTCCAAAAAAGACAAAGACCGTTCCATCTTCGGACGAGGTCATAGAGTCAGTTTTCTGTAATAAACCATCAGATTTGTACGTTTCCTCGTTGCGTTAGGTACTTCTGGAACCACCCTCGTAATCGGAACGCCTCCAAATGATCTTGTATTGAAAAAACTTGATCCAGCAGACATAATAGGCGTTCCAAAAATCGCTGTATTTGGATATGACAAAGCGTTTTCTCCCAATGGAACAAAAACCGCGTCCGCGATATTTCCATCGAGTTTTTTCCAACGTTTCATCACCATAAACGAAATCTGGGTTCATTATTTTACATCCGAACCAAAATAACAATCAAAACAATGGATTGAACCAGCAAAAACCGGCTCCAAAAAAGACAAAGACCGTTCCATCTTCGGACGAGGTCATAGAGTCAGTTTTCTGTAATAAACCATCAAATTTGTACGTTTCCTCGTTGCGTTAGGTACTTCTGGAACCACCCTCGTAATCGGAACGCCTCCAAATGATCTTGTATTGAAAAAATTTGATCCAGCAGACATAATAGGCGTTCCAAAAAGTATTGTACGTCGCAAATTTGGACATGACAAAACTATGTTACCAAAAACGTTTCCGTCGAGTGTTTCGCACCGTTTCTTGACTATTTATGGAAAATGCGTCTATTACTACACACTTGAAGCAAAAAACAATCAAAATAATGGACTGAACCAGCAAAAACCGGCTCCAACGAAGACAAAGATCGTTCAAAACTGTAGGCATCGAATTTTTGTAATAAACCATCAAATTTGTACGTTTCCTCGTTGCGTTAGGTACTTCTGGAACCACCTTCGTAATCGGAACGCCTCCAAATGATCTTGTATTGAAAAAACTTGATCCAGCAGACATAATAGGCGTTCCAAAAAGTATTGTACGTCGCAAATTTGGACATGAGAAAACTATGTTACCAAAAACGTTTCCGTCGAGTGCTTCGCACCGTTTCTTGACTATTTATAGAAAATGCGTCTATTACTACACACCTAAAGCAAAAAACAATCAAAATAATGGACTGAACCAGCAAAAACCGGCTCCAACGAAGACAAAGATCGTTCAAAACTGTAGGCATCGAATTTTTGTAATAAACCATCAAATTTGTACGTTTCCTCGTTGCGTTAGGTACTTCTGGAACCACCCTCGTAATCCGAACGCCTCCAAATGATCTTGTATTGAAAAAACTTGATCCAGCAGACATAACAGGCGTTCCAAAAAGTGTTGTACGTCGCAAATTTGGACATGAGAAAACTATGTTACCAAAAACGTTTCCGTCGAGTGTTTCGCACCGTTTCTTGACTATTTATGGAAAATGCGTCTATTACTACACACTTGAAGCAAAAAACAATCAAAACAATGGACTGAACCAGCAAAAACCGGCTCCAAAAAAGGTAGAGACCGTTCCATCTTCGGACAAGGTCATGGAGTCAGTTTTTCGTAATAAACCATCAAATTTGTTCGTTTCCTCGTTGCGTTAGGTACTTCTGGAACCACCCTCGTAATCCGAACGCCTCCAAATGATCTTGTATTGAAAAAACTTGATCCAGCAGACATAACAGGCGTTCCAAAAAGTGTTGTACGTCGCAAATTTGGACATGAGAAAACTATGTTACCAAAAACGTTTCCGTCGAGTGTTTCGCACCGTTTCTTGACTATTTATGGAAAATCGATCTATTGCTACACACCTAAAGCAAAAAACAATCAAAATAATGGACTGAACCAGCAAAAACCGGCTCCAAAAAAGGTAGAGACCGTTCCATCTTCGGACAAGGTCATGGAGTCAGTTTTTCGTAATAAACCATCAAATTTGTTCGTTTCCTCGTTGCGTTAGGTACTTCTGGAACCACCCTCGTAATCCGAACGCCTCCAAATGATCTTGTATTGAAAAAACTTGATCCAGCAGACATAACAGGCGTTCCAAAAAGTGTTGTACGTCGCAAATTTGGACATGAGAAAACTATGTTACCAAAAACGTTTCCGTCGAGTGTTTCGCACCGTTTCTTGACTATTTATGGAAAATGCGTCTATTACTACACACTTGAAGCAAAAAACAATCAAAACAATGGACTGAACCAGCAAAAACCGGCTCCAAAAAAGGTAGAGACCGTTCCATCTTCGGACAAGGTCATGGAGTCAGTTTTTCGTAATAAACCATCAAATTTGTTCGTTTCCTCGTTGCGTTAGGTACTTCTGGAACCACCCTCGTAATCCGAACGCCTCCAAATGATCTTGTATTGAAAAAACTTGATCCAGCAGACATAACAGGCGTTCCAAAAAGTGTTGTACGTCGCAAATTTGGACATGAGAAAACTATGTTACCAAAAACGTTTCCGTCGAGTGTTTCGCACCGTTTCTTGACTATTTATGGAAAATCGATCTATTGCTACACACCTAAAGCAAAAAACAATCAAAATAATGGACTGAACCAGCAAAAACCGGCTCCAAAAAAGGTAGAGACCGTTCCATCTTCGGACAAGGTCATGGAGTCAGTTTTTCGTAATAAACCATCAAATTTGTTCGTTTCCTCGTTGCGTTAGGTACTTCTGGAACCACCCTCGTAATCCGAACGCCTCCAAATGATCTTGTATTGAAAAAACTTGATCCAGCAGACATAACAGGCGTTCCAAAAAGTGTTGTACGTCGCAAATTTGGACATGAGAAAACTATGTTACCAAAAACGTTTCCGTCGAGTGTTTCGCACCGTTTCTTGACTATTTATGGAAAATGCGTCTATTACTACACACTTGAAGCAAAAAACAATCAAAACAATGGACTGAACCAGCAAAAACCGGCTCCAAAAAAGGTAGAGACCGTTCCATCTTCGGACAAGGTCATGGAGTCAGTTTTCCGTAATAAACCATCAGATTTGTACGTTTCCTCGTTGCGTTAGGTACTTCTGGAACCACCTTCGTAATCGGAACGCCTCCAAATGATCTTGTATTGAAAAAACTTGATCCAGCAGACATAATAGGCGTTCCAAAAAGTGTTGTACGTCGCAAATTTGGACATGAGAAAACTATGTTACCAAAAACGTTTCCGTCGAGTGTTTCGCACCGTTTCTTGACTATTTATGGAAAATGCGTCTATTACTACACACTTGAAGCAAAAAACAATCAAAACAATGGACTGAACCAGCAAAAACCGGCTCCAAAAAAGGTAGAGACCGTTCCATCTTCGGACAAGGTCATGGAGTCAGTTTTTCGTAATAAACCATCAAATTTGTTCGTTTCCTCGTTGCGTTAGGTACTTCTGGAACCACCCTCGTAATCCGAACGCCTCCAAATGATCTTGTATTGAAAAAACTTGATCCAGCAGACATAACAGGCGTTCCAAAAAGTGTTGTACGTCGCAAATTTGGACATGAGAAAACTATGTTACCAAAAACGTTTCCGTCGAGTGTTTCGCACCGTTTCTTGACTATTTATGGAAAATGCGTCTATTACTACACACTTGAAGCAAAAAACAATCAAAACAATGGACTGAACCAGCAAAAACCGGCTCCAAAAAAGGTAGAGACCGTTCCATCTTCGGACAAGGTCATGGAGTCAGTTTTTCGTAATAAACCATCAAATTTGTTCGTTTCCTCGTTGCGTTAGGTACTTCTGGAACCACCCTCGTAATCCGAACGCCTCCAAATGATCTTGTATTGAAAAAACTTGATCCAGCAGACATAACAGGCGTTCCAAAAAGTGTTGTACGTCGCAAATTTGGACATGACAAAACTATGTTACCAAAAACGTTTCCGTCGAGTGTTTCGCACCGTTTCTTGACTATTTATGGAAAATCGATCTATTGCTACACACCTAAAGCAAAAAACAATCAAAATAATGGACTGAACCAGCAAAAACCGGCTCCAAAAAAGGTAGAGACCGTTCCATCTTCGGACAAGGTCATGGAGTCAGTTTTTCGTAATAAACCATCAAATTTGTTCGTTTCCTCGTTGCGTTAGGTACTTCTGGAACCACCCTCGTAATCGGAACGCCTCCAAATGATCGTATATTGAAAAAAATTGATCTAGCAGACATAATAGGCGTTCCAAAAATCGCTGAATTTGAATAGGACAGAACGTTTTCTCCCAATGGAACAAAAACCGCGTCCGCGATATTTCCATCGAGTTTTTTCCAACGTTTCATCACCATAAACGAAATCTGGGTTCATTATTTTACATCCGAACCAAAATAACAAACAAAACAATGGATTTAACCGGAAAAAACCGGCTCCAAAGAAGACAAAGATCGTTCAAAACTGTAGGCATCGAATTTTCGTAATAAACCATCAGATTTGTACGTTTCCTCGTTGCGTTAGATACTTCTGGTACCACCCTCGTAATTAGAATTGACATTAATCGTCGTGGATGATCGATCGGCATTCCAATAATCAAAACCAATACGAAATGGCCGATGTTTCTTCAATATTTGAAAAATTGAAGTTAAGATCGAATTATTGAAAAGAAAAAATATCAATTTCATCATGTTAACACTCCTCCATATTCTCCACGTCAAAATCGGTCCTTATTTTTTTGTTTCGAGACGTCATCATCGCCACGTAACTCTATTTTCAAAAATACTTAATCATCTTTCCAAAATTACGATTTTTCTTTTGTGGCTTTGAATAAATATCGTATCACCCTCGTATAATCGATGTCGTAAACTGGTACCGGAACGCAAGAAGTTCCCACAAAATCCGGTGAGTACTGGGCGCAAGTTCCAGCTCGTTACGGATGCCCGGGCATCAAAGACGACGACGAAACGGCCATATTGGGATCGGGATGCGGTTGGTGCATGAAAGAAGAAGAAACTGCACACCACGTCTTCAATAATCACACCGAACGCCATCGCCTTTTGTTATTATTTGTTGTTCCAGGAGGTGATCGCCTCCACGGAGGGTAAAAACGTGACTATTTTGAAAAATTTTCATTTTTCCATTGTAATTATAATACTGAACGTTCGAGCCTCCATATCAACCCGATCTAATTCCCCTTGATTACTTTTTGTTTCTAGACGTACTCTAATACAATGAAAAGCTCGTCGAAACTCAAAACTCGATGAGAAATAACTAATTTTCAATAAAGGGGCGTTAATTCGTAGAAAGCGAAGTGAAATCTACGGAATTTGAATTTTCCGGAACTTTTTCTTCGTTATAATATATTTTCGGTATTCGAGACGAAATCTCCGAGTCGACGTTTCGTTGATTTAACATTCGATAAAAGTGAAATGGCGCGGTCGCGTAGGATATTCCTCGAAAAGTATCACGGATTGATTTTACATTTTTTTTTTTGGTAAATCGTTCGTTCAAATGAAAAACGAAATGCAACAACTCTTACCTAAATGTTAAAAATATGGTTAGAGATATTAATAAAGCTGCTAATGATACCGAATATCCGATAACTGATAGTTTGTTCATGAATGTGAGAAACTGAAACAAAAATTACATCGTTAAAAATTTGATTATAGATCAAAATAACATAGTATAATCGACATCTCATTCTTTTTTACATATTTTCCGAAGAAAAATCTTCTGAAATTAATCTACCGATAGTAAATTATCGAAAAGAAGTTTGGAAATTTACGTCTAACCAATTTTTCCGTCATTGACGTGTTTAATTACAGTTAAATGGCGCGCTTAACTTTTTTTTATACAAATACGTTGTTCTTGGAAGATAATATCTCGTGCTGATGAGACCCACAGAAGCTATACAAGTTGTAATTATGCTTAACCCACATAGGAAAATGATAATTAAATATTTAACGTTTTCGAATTATCAATTTTAATTGCAATAACACTGCGTATTTAATTTAGATACGAATATCAATTTTTTTTTTGAATAAATTATGTAAATAAGCAGGAATATCGCGTTATATTTATTTGGAGGATTCGATTTTTTTGTTTTATTGTCGTTGGATTTGTACAATATGAAGTGTTTTTCGACTTTATGCTTTTCATTGTGTATAGGTGAGTTTAAAAAAATTAATTTGTTCATATAAATGAAGTTTGATGACTGATAAATTTTCGGTAAAGTTTTTAATACAAATTCATGTTTTTTTTTTAACTTTTTTCAATAATGGCAACTTTGCATTTTGAACTTTTATCGATTAAGGGATTATCTTTCATTAGTTTCATTAGAATCCTTGCATTTTGATAATAAAGTCTGCAATCCTTTTGATAATTATTTGGTAGTAGAATTTATAGATTTCATTGGACGCTTTTTCAGAATCCTTGATTTCTATTTCCTTTTTACTTTCTAGTCTTTTTTTCACAATAAATTCCCAATTTCTACATCCTTTTTTTGCCTTTTTGACAATGGAATCCTTGTTTTCCAGTTTCGTTTCTAGTTTCCTTTATATTTCCTTTTATAATCCTTGATATTTCTATATCCTTTTTCGACATTATTTCAAAGGAATCCTTGTTTTATAGTCTCCTTGTTTTTCACAATAAATTCTCAATTTCTACATCCTTTTTTTGCCTTTTTGACAATGGAATCCTTGTTTTCCAGTTTCGTTTCTAGTTTCCTTTATATTTCCTTTTATAATCCTTGATATTTCTATATCCTTTTTCGACATTATTTCAAAGGAATCCTTGCTTTGTAGTCTCCTTGTTTTTCACAATAAATTCCCAATTTCTACATCCTTTTTTTGCCTTTTTGACAATGGAATCCTTGTTTTCCAGTTTCGTTTCTAGTTTCCTTTATATTTCCTTTTATAATCCTTGATATTTCTATATCCTTTTTCGACATTATTTCAAAGGAATCCTTGTTTTATAGTCTCCTTGTTTTTCACAATAAATTCTCAATTTCTACATCCTTTTTTTGCCTTTTTGACAGTGGAATCCTTGTTTTCCAGCTTCGTTTCTAGTTTCCTTTAGACTTCCTTTTATAATCCTTGATATTTCTATATCCTTTTTCGACATTATTTCAAAGGAATCCTTGCTTTGTAGTCTCCTTGTTTTTCACAATAAATTCCCAATTTCTACATCCTTTTTTTGCCTTTTTGACAATGGAATCCTTGTTTTCCAGTTTCGTTTCTAGTTTCCTTTATATTTCCTTTTATAATCCTTGATATTTCTGCATCCTTTTTCGACATTATGACAAAGGAATCCTTGCTTTGCAGTCTCCTTGTTTTTCACAATAAATTCCCAATTTCTACATCCTTTTTTTGCCTTTTTGACAATGGAATCCTTGTTTTCCAGTTTCGTTTCTAGTTTCCTTTATATTTCCTTTTATAATCCTTGATATTTCTGCATCCTTTTTCGACATTATGACAAAGGAATCCTTGCTTTGCAGTCTCCTTGTTTTTCACAATAAATTCCTTATTTCTACATCCTTTTTTTGCCTTTTTGACAGTGGAATCCTTGCTTTCCAGTTTCGTTTCTAGTTTCCTTTATATTTCCTTTTATAATCCTTGATATTTCTATATCCTTTTTCGACATTATTTCAAAGGAATCCTTGTTTTATAGTCTCCTTGTTTTTCACAATAAATTCTCAATTTCTACATCCTTTTTTTGCCTTTTTGACAGTGGAATCCTTGTTTTCCAGCTTCGTTTCTAGTTTCCTTTATATTTCCTTTTATAATCCTTGATATTTCTGCATCCTTTTTCGACATTATGACAAAGGAATCCTTGCTTTGCAGTCTCCTTGTTTTTCACAATAAATTCCCAATTTCTACATCCTTTTTTTGCCTTTTTGACAATGGAATCCTTGTTTTCCAGTTTCGTTTCTAGTTTCCTTTATATTTCCTTTTATAATCCTTGATATTTCTGCATCCTTTTTCGACATTATGACAAAGGAATCCTTGCTTTGCAGTCTCCTTGTTTTTCACAATAAATTCCTTATTTCTACATCCTTTTTTTGCCTTTTTGACAGTGGAATCCTTGCTTTCCAGTTTCGTTTCTAGTTTCCTTTATATTTCCTTTTATAATCCTTGATATTTCTATATCCTTTTTCGACATTATTTCAAAGGAATCCTTGCTTTGTAGTCTCCTTGTTTTTCACAATAAATTCCCAATTTCTACATCCTTTTTTTGCCTTTTTGACAATGGAATCCTTGTTTTCCAGTTTCGTTTCTAGTTTCCTTTATATTTCCTTTTATAATCCTTGATATTTCTGCATCCTTTTTCGACATTATGACAAAGGAATCCTTGCTTTGCAGTCTCCTTGTTTTTCACAATAAATTCCTTATTTCTACATCCTTTTTTTGCCTTTTTGACAGTGGAATCCTTGCTTTCCAGTTTCGTTTCTAGTTTCCTTTATATTTCCTTTTATAATCCTTGATATTTCTATATCCTTTTTCGACATTATTTCAAAGGAATCCTTGCTTTGTAGTCTCCTTGTTTTTCACAATAAATTCCCAATTTCTACATCCTTTTTTTGCCTTTTTGACAATGGAATCCTTGTTTTCCAGTTTCGTTTCTAGTTTCCTTTATATTTCCTTTTATAATCCTTGATATTTCTATATCCTTTTTCGACATTATTTCAAAGGAATCCTTGTTTTATAGTCTCCTTGTTTTTCACAATAAATTCTCAATTTCTACATCCTTTTTTTGCCTTTTTGACAGTGGAATCCTTGTTTTCCAGTTTCGTTTCTAGTTTCCTTTATATTTCCTTTTATAATCCTTGATATTTCTATATCCTTTTTCGACATTATTTCAAAGGAATCCTTGTTTTATAGTCTCCTTGTTTTTCACAATAAATTCTCAATTTCTACATCCTTTTTTTGCCTTTTTGACAATGGAATCCTTGTTTTCCAGTTTCGTTTCTAGTTTCCTTTATATTTCCTTTTATAATCCTTGATATTTCTATATCCTTTTTCGACATTATTTCAAAGGAATCCTTGCTTTGTAGTCTCCTTGTTTTTCACAATAAATTCCCAATTTCTACATCCTTTTTTTGCCTTTTTGACAATGGAATCCTTGTTTTCCAGTTTCGTTTCTAGTTTCCTTTATATTTCCTTTTATAATCCTTGATATTTCTATATCCTTTTTCGACATTATTTCAAAGGAATCCTTGTTTTATAGTCTCCTTGTTTTTCACAATAAATTCTCAATTTCTACATCCTTTTTTTGCCTTTTTGACAGTGGAATCCTTGTTTTCCAGCTTCGTTTCTAGTTTCCTTTAGACTTCCTTTTATAATCCTTGATATTTCTATATCCTTTTTCGACATTATTTCAAAGGAATCCTTGCTTTGTAGTCTCCTTGTTTTTCACAATAAATTCCCAATTTCTACATCCTTTTTTTGCCTTTTTGACAATGGAATCCTTGTTTTCCAGTTTCGTTTCTAGTTTCCTTTATATTTCCTTTTATAATCCTTGATATTTCTGCATCCTTTTTCGACATTATGACAAAGGAATCCTTGCTTTGCAGTCTCCTTGTTTTTCACAATAAATTCCCAATTTCTACATCCTTTTTTTGCCTTTTTGACAATGGAATCCTTGTTTTCCAGTTTCGTTTCTAGTTTCCTTTATATTTCCTTTTATAATCCTTGATATTTCTGCATCCTTTTTCGACATTATGACAAAGGAATCCTTGCTTTGCAGTCTCCTTGTTTTTCACAATAAATTCCTTATTTCTACATCCTTTTTTTGCCTTTTTGACAGTGGAATCCTTGCTTTCCAGTTTCGTTTCTAGTTTCCTTTATATTTCCTTTTATAATCCTTGATATTTCTATATCCTTTTTCGACATTATTTCAAAGGAATCCTTGTTTTATAGTCTCCTTGTTTTTCACAATAAATTCTCAATTTCTACATCCTTTTTTTGCCTTTTTGACAGTGGAATCCTTGTTTTCCAGCTTCGTTTCTAGTTTCCTTTATATTTCCTTTCATAATCCTTGATATTTCTGCATCCTTTTTCGACATTATGACAAAGGAATCCTTGCTTTGCAGTCTCCTTGTTTTTCACAATAAATTCCCAATTTCTACATCCTTTTTTTGCCTTTTTGACAATGGAATCCTTGTTTTCCAGTTTCGTTTCTAGTTTCCTTTATATTTCCTTTTATAATCCTTGATATTTCTGCATCCTTTTTCGACATTATGACAAAGGAATCCTTGCTTTGCAGTCTCCTTGTTTTTCACAATAAATTCCTTATTTCTACATCCTTTTTTTGCCTTTTTGACAGTGGAATCCTTGCTTTCCAGTTTCGTTTCTAGTTTCCTTTATATTTCCTTTTATAATCCTTGATATTTCTATATCCTTTTTCGACATTATTTCAAAGGAATCCTTGCTTTGTAGTCTCCTTGTTTTTCACAATAAATTCCCAATTTCTACATCCTTTTTTTGCCTTTTTGACAATGGAATCCTTGTTTTCCAGTTTCGTTTCTAGTTTCCTTTATATTTCCTTTTATAATCCTTGATATTTCTATATCCTTTTTCGACATTATTTCAAAGGAATCCTTGTTTTATAGTCTCCTTGTTTTTCACAATAAATTCTCAATTTCTACATCCTTTTTTTGCCTTTTTGACAGTGGAATCCTTGTTTTCCAGTTTCGTTTCTAGTTTCCTTTATATTTCCTTTTATAATCCTTGATATTTCTATATCCTTTTTCGACATTATTTCAAAGGAATCCTTGTTTTATAGTCTCCTTGTTTTTCACAATAAATTCTCAATTTCTACATCCTTTTTTTGCCTTTTTGACAATGGAATCCTTGTTTTCCAGTTTCGTTTCTAGTTTCCTTTATATTTCCTTTTATAATCCTTGATATTTCTATATCCTTTTTCGACATTATTTCAAAGGAATCCTTGCTTTGTAGTCTCCTTGTTTTTCACAATAAATTCCCAATTTCTACATCCTTTTTTTGCCTTTTTGACAATGGAATCCTTGTTTTCCAGTTTCGTTTCTAGTTTCCTTTATATTTCCTTTTATAATCCTTGATATTTCTGCATCCTTTTTCGACATTATGACAAAGGAATCCTTGCTTTGCAGTCTCCTTGTTTTTCACAATAAATTCCCAATTTCTACATCCTTTTTTTGCCTTTTTGACAATGGAATCCTTGTTTTCCAGTTTCGTTTCTAGTTTCCTTTATATTTCCTTTTATAATCCTTGATATTTCTATATCCTTTTTCGACATTATTTCAAAGGAATCCTTGCTTTGTAGTCTCCTTGTTTTTCACAATAAATTCCCAATTTCTACATCCTTTTTTTGCCTTTTTGACAATGGAATCCTTGTTTTCCAGTTTCGTTTCTAGTTTCCTTTATATTTCCTTTTATAATCCTTGATATTTCTGCATCCTTTTTCGACATTATGACAAAGGAATCCTTGCTTTGCAGTCTCCTTGTTTTTCACAATAAATTCCTTATTTCTACATCCTTTTTTTGCCTTTTTGACAGTGGAATCCTTGCTTTCCAGTTTCGTTTCTAGTTTCCTTTATATTTCCTTTTATAATCCTTGATATTTCTATATCCTTTTTCGACATTATTTCAAAGGAATCCTTGCTTTGTAGTCTCCTTGTTTTTCACAATAAATTCCCAATTTCTACATCCTTTTTTTGCCTTTTTGACAATGGAATCCTTGTTTTCCAGTTTCGTTTCTAGTTTCCTTTATATTTCCTTTTATAATCCTTGATATTTCTATATCCTTTTTCGACATTATTCCAAAGGAATCCTTGTTTTATAGTCTCCTTGTTTTTCACAATAAATTCTCAATTTCTACATCCTTTTTTTGCCTTTTTGACAGTGGAATCCTTGTTTTCCAGTTTCGTTTCTAGTTTCCTTTATATTTCCTTTTATAATCCTTGATATTTCTATATCCTTTTTCGACATTATTTCAAAGGAATCCTTGTTTTATAGTCTCCTTGTTTTTCACAATAAATTCTCAATTTCTACATCCTTTTTTTGCCTTTTTGACAATGGAATCCTTGTTTTCCAGTTTCGTTTCTAGTTTCCTTTATATTTCCTTTTATAATCCTTGATATTTCTATATCCTTTTTCGACATTATTTCAAAGGAATCCTTGCTTTGTAGTCTCCTTGTTTTTCACAATAAATTCCCAATTTCTACATCCTTTTTTTGCCTTTTTGACAATGGAATCCTTGTTTTCCAGTTTCGTTTCTAGTTTCCTTTATATTTCCTTTTATAATCCTTGATATTTCTGCATCCTTTTTCGACATTATGACAAAGGAATCCTTGCTTTGCAGTCTCCTTGTTTTTCACAATAAATTCCCAATTTCTACATCCTTTTTTTGCCTTTTTGACAATGGAATCCTTGTTTTCCAGTTTCGTTTCTAGTTTCCTTTATATTTCCTTTTATAATCCTTGATATTTCTGCATCCTTTTTCGACATTATGACAAAGGAATCCTTGTTTTATAGTCTCCTTGTTTTTCACAATAAATTCTCAATTTCTACATCCTTTTTTTGCCTTTTTGACAGTGGAATCCTTGTTTTCCAGCTTCGTTTCTAGTTTCCTTTAGACTTCCTTTTATAATCCTTGATATTTCTATATCCTTTTTCGACATTATTTCAAAGGAATCCTTGTTTTATAGTCTCCTTGTTTTTCACAATAAATTCCCAATTTCTACATCCTTTTTTTGCCTTTTTGACAATGGAATCCTTGTTTTCCAGTTTCGTTTCTAGTTTCCTTTATATTTCCTTTTATAATCCTTGATATTTCTATATCCTTTTTCGACATTATTTCAAAGGAATCCTTGTTTTATAGTCTCCTTGTTTTTCACAATAAATTTTCAATTTCTACATCCTTTTTTTGCCTTTTTGACAGTGGAATCCTTGTTTTCCAGTTTCGTTTCTAGTTTCCTTTATATTTCCTTTTATAATCCTTGATATTTCTGCATCCTTTTTCGACATTATGACAAAGGAATCCTTGCTTTGCAGTCTCCTTGTTTTTCACAATAAATTCCCAATTTCTACATCCTTTTTTTGCCTTTTTGACAATGGAATCCTTGTTTTCCAGTTTCGTTTCTAGTTTCCTTTATATTTCCTTTTATAATCCTTGATATTTCTATATCCTTTTTCGACATTATTTCAAAGGAATCCTTGTTTTATAGTCTCCTTGTTTTTCACAATAAATTCTCAATTTCTACATCCTTTTTTTGCCTTTTTGACAATGGAATCCTTGTTTTCCAGTTTCGTTTCTAGTTTCCTTTATATTTCCTTTTATAATCCTTGATATTTCTGCATCCTTTTTCGACATTATGACAAAGGAATCCTTGCTTTGCAGTCTCCTTGTTTTTCACAATAAATTCCCAATTTCTACATCCTTTTTTTGCCTTTTTGACAATGGAATCCTTGTTTTCAAATCTTCATTTTTCAACATTAGAATCCTCGATTTCTAAACTTCTTTTGGAACTTTTACTTTTTGTTTTCAAAAATAGTTTGTTGTAGACTATTTTCAATATTAAAAACTTCGTTTTTTTTCTGTATTAAACCGATAAAATCTTTTACAGGATTACTACACACAACGTTCAATTTAGTAACTAGTGCTCCCAGCATATCACCAACCGAAGATCAAGGACTAACAGGAAGTTATTCAAACAATTCAACAACGCCCTCTAGAGACAACAACATTTTTAGTTTTTTGTACAATTTCCTACCGCCCCTTTTCGGCCCTCATATTGACGAACCGCCTTTCGTAAAATTACCTACCATCAATTGGGGCGATTGGCCTACGTTCCCACCCCTACCCACTCTACCAGGATGGCCATTTCCGACCCTACCATCAGTACCATTACCTCCCATACTCGACATTTTCGGATAAATCATCGTGATACAATTAACGCGATGTTATTAATAAAATATGTGTAAAAACAAAATTTATTTACCTCCAGTTCATCCAAATTAATGCATCGCGTGTAATCAACGTACGGTATTGAGGTACCATTCACCGATTTGATGTACCAACTACCATTCGACAAACATTCTTTGAACATCAATTGAGAACGATCGAGTCCGGCTACTTCGGGACACGAACGATTCACGATCGTACCCGGGGCAGTTTCCGGCCAACATATTTCCGTATCCGCCATGTAGTATAAATTCGTATCGAATACTTCGGGGCAGTAACCTAAAAACGAATATTAATTGCAAAACACGATTGAGGAATGAAAAATAACGTTTACTCCCCGTATAAAATCAGTCCAAGTGGACTGATCATCTCCACGAATAAAAACATCGAATCGTAGTTCATTTGTATAAAAAAAAGAACTTTCGAAGTTGTTTTAAACGAATGGGGTACGAAAAGGTATCAGTTCAAGTCTGGTATCACGTTTAAACCAAACATTTTACTCGTCTTTTTACGTTTTATTGTTTAATAATCAGTTATAGCAAGTTAACGAATGGAATAATGGAAAAAATATCGTTTCTGAATTATAGGACTTTAAAACTGAACCTTGGGGGGTTGTAATGGGTTTATTAGCTTAACCTTAGTAAAAAAAAACGAAAGAAAATTAATAAAAACGGCTATTTTAAATTAAATGCTATTAATAGCAACCGGAGGGGTGGGTAGCTGAGTTTCCTGTTGGGTTTCGGGACGAGGTGCCATCTATAGGCGAGCCAGGAAGTAAATAATCGTTTTTTCGGTACTGTAGTTGTTAGTTTCGACGGTACGAATCTTATAGAGCGTCTAGAAATCATTTAGAATGTAGAAATGTATTTTTCGATCGGTTTTTTTAACAAAAACAATTTTTTTTCGTACAACTCGATGAAATTTATGGTTCAGAGGATGTGTAGATTTTTGGATCGTTCGCCATAACGAAACATTCTAAAGAAAATAACGTTTACTCCCCGTATAAAATCAGTCCAAGTGGACTGATCATCTCTACGAATAAAAACATCGAATCGTAGTTCATTTGTATAAAAAAAAGACTTTCGAAGTGGTTTTAAACGAATGGGGTACGAAAAGTTATCAGTTCAAGTCTGGTATCACGTTTAAACCAAACATTTTATTCGTCTTTTTACGTTTTATTGTTTAATAATCAGTTGTAGCAAGTTAACGAATGGAATAATGGAAAAAATATCGTTTCTGAATTATAGGACTTTAAAACTGAACCTTGGGGTTTCGTTTTGGGGATATATAATATTTACAGGGGGATCGTAGAAAGTTTTATATTGAGGTAGATGGATTTAAATGCTATTAATAGCAACCGGAGGGGTGGGTAGTTGAGGGTTTCGATACGAGGTGCCATCTATAGTCGAGCCAGGAAGTAAATAATCGTTTTTTCGGTACTGTAGCTGTTAGTTTCGACGGTACGAATCTTATAGAGCGTCTAGAAGTCATTTAGAATGTAGAAATGTATTTTTCGATCGGTTTTTTTAACAAAAACAATTTTTTTTCGTACAACTCGATGAAATTTATGGTTCAGAGGATGTGTAGATTTTTGGATCGTTCGCCATAACAAAACATTCTGAAGAAAATTAACTTAAATTGTAATTATCCATCAAAAATACTTACAGGGGGTTTAAAAATGAGAAATATTCGCAACTAGGATATTAATTACCGGTTAGTTTAATATTTTGGTAAACAAGGATTGTTCCAGGAGGAAAAGGACCCTATAAAAACCAATTTATGACTCGATTAGTTAACAACAAACGTATTTTATCAATTTTAGGGCGTAATAAATAACTTAAAACTAAACTAATTGCAAATAGAAGTAATCAAGGACGTTAACAAGGACTATGCTTCAATAATTTGGGGTTTTGCAGGATTAATAACAAAATTCTAATAAAAGATTGATTATTTCGTGATTAAATGACAGATTTGACTTACCAGGTGTTGTGTTTCCCAGTCCACATTCGAAATATAGTTTGCTAGTGTTTAAATATCCTTGAAGATCCTGCAACGAATTTAAATCCATATTCTGGAAAGAAAAACGTGTATTCGTAACGATTAAAAAGTTATAAATGAAATAAAATGTTTATAAATACATTATTTTCGATAATTTAACGAAATATTCCGTCTAAAATTACGAAATTTTGTTTTAATATTGTTTCCGAAATGTTTATTTTCATTTTGAGCGCCTATTTATGATTCGAAAGCGTCTCGTTTACTTTCGAATAACGTTGAAACTTTACGAACGTTTTATTAAAGTCTCCGACCAAATTTTTTTGTAATAACAGAATTTTTCTCGTTATAATCAAATCAAAGTGTCAATAACGCTTTTTATTAGAAAATAATTTTCATATTTTCAAACTTAGTACATCGTAAATATCGTCACCATAAACAAACGTCACAAAAATTTGACTTATATACGAGGGTTGTTTAAAAATGTCCGATCACAAAATGAATCACCGCGAAAAATCATTCAAAAATCGTAATTTAATTTCCGAAATGGTACAAATACGCACCAGGATGTATTTTGAAACATTCGGTTTAGTAAAAGGTCGTGAGGTACTGGAAATTTCTGAAAAATTTCTCAAGAAAATTTGAGATAAACGAATTTCGCACTTCGAATCAATTAACCATCCGCCTAATTCATCAGAACTGACTTTTTGTGACTTTTTCCCGTTTTCTAATCTTCGAGAATGAAGAAATCATTAATACAGTTTTTAGAAACACGGATCTTTCGATCTAAATCACCAACGTAGCTATAGAGAATCCGGAATAATCGCATTGGACTTATCGAAGGCTTTTGACAGAGTTTGGGACGTCTATCTTCTAAATAAACTAATATAATACTGTTTATCAACCTCAATCGTCGATTAGCTTGGTAGCTAAATCAAATATCGATCCATTCAATTTTTTATTAGGCAACAACAAGTCTGATCAAGTATAATGCACCGCGACTCGGGATTTGGTTCTTTCTGGACGCTTCTTGGGTGTTTAGGTTAGGAGTTAAGGTCAAAATGGAGTATTCCCACGCATTTGGTGCTCATCTTCGAAGCAAATCCTGAAGAAGATCGATTCAATACCATAAAGAACGATTCAATGTAAAGGCGATCCAGAATTGGCCAAAAACTACCTAGAGCAGTATTTGCAAGACCTACTACACAGGTAAACGTGGTTCTTGATCACCTAGTTCGACCTGCAGACGTCCAGGACATTCTTGTCTTTGGAGAAGCTGTGGAATCGGCTACCAAGGCACGTTAAACACCAATAGAAAGCTTCTACTCCTTTGCAAGGTCTAGATAATTCCACCTTTGGAGTATTACTGAGTATTTGGTGCTCGTCTTCGAAGCAAATCCTTAAGAAGCTCGATTCAATACCATAAAGAACGATTCAATGTAAAGGCGATCCAGAATTGGCCAAAAACTACCTAGAGCAGTATTTGCAAGACCTACTTTACAGGTAGACGTGGTTCTTGAGCACCTAGTTCGACCTGCAGACGTCCAGGACGTTCTTGTCCTCGGAGAAGCTGTGGAATCGGCTACCAAGGCACGTTAAACACCAATAGAAAGCTTCTACTCCTTTACAAGGTCCAGATATGTCCACCTTTGGAGTATTGCCACGCATTTGGTGCTCGTCTTCGAAGCAAATCCTTAAGAAGCTCGATTCAATACCATAAAGAACGATTCAATGTAAAGGCGATCCAGAATTGGCCAAAAACTACCTAGAGGAGTATTTGCAAGACCTACTACACAGGTAGACGTGGTTCTTGATCACCTAGTTCGACCTGCAGACGTCCAGGACATTCTTGTCTTTGGAGAAGCTGTGGAATCGGCTACCAAGGCACGTTAAACACCAATAGAAAGCTTCTACTCCTTTACAAGGTCCAGATATGTCCACCTTTGGAGTATTGCCACGCATTTGGTGCTCGTCTTCGAAGCAAATCCTTAAGAAGCTCGATTCAATACCATAAAGAACGATTCAATGTAAAGGCGATCCAGAATTGGCCAAAAACTACCTAGAGCAGTATTTGCAAGACCTACTTTACAGGTAGACGTGGTTCTTGAGCACCTAGTTCGACCTGCAGACGTCCAGGACGTTCTTGTCCTCGGAGAAGCTGTGGAATCGGCTACCAAGGCACGTTAAACACCAATAGAAAGCTTCTACTCCTTTACAAGGTCCAGATATGTCCACCTTTGGAGTATTGCCACGCATTTGGTGCTCGTCTTCGAAGCAAATCCTTAAGAAGCTCGATTCAATACCATAAAGAACGATTCAATGTAAAGGCGATCCAGAATTGGCCAAAAACTACCTAGAGGAGTATTTGCAAGACCTACTACACAGGTAGACGTGGTTCTTGATCACCTAGTTCGACCTGCAGACGTCCAGGACATTCTTGTCTTTGGAGAAGCTGTGGAATCGGCTACCAAGGCACGTTAAACACCAATAGAAAGCTTCTACTCCTTTACAAGGTCCAGATATGTCCACCTTTGGAGTATTACCACGCATTTGGTGCTCGTCTTCGAAGCAAATCCTTAAGAAGCTCGAATCAATACCATAAAGAACGATTCAATGTAAAGGCGATCCAGAATTGGCCAAAAACTACCTAGAGGAGTATTTGCAAGACCTACTTTACAGGTAGACGTGGTTCTTGAGCACCTAGTTCGACCTGCAGACGTCCAGGACGTTCTTGTCCTCGGAGAAGCTGTGGAATCGGCTACCAAGGCACGTTAAACACCAATAGAAAGCTTCTACTCCTTTACAAGGTCCAGATATGTCCACCTTTGGAGTATTACCACGCATTTGGTGCTCGTCTTCGAAGCAAATCCTTAAGAAGCTCGAATCAATACCATAAAGAACGATTCAATGTAAAGGCGATCCAGAATTGGCCAAAAACTACCTAGAGGAGTATTTGCAAGACCTACTACACAGGTAGACGTGGTTCTTGATCACCTAGTTCGACCTGCAGACGTCCAGGACATTCTTGTCTTTGGAGAAGCTGTGGAATCGGCTCCCAAGGCACGTTAAGCACCAATAGAAAGCTTCTACTCCTTTACAAGGTCCAGATATGTCCATCTTTGGAGTATTGCCACGCATTTGGTGCTCGTCTTCGAAGCAAATCCTTAAGAAGCTCGATTCAATACCATAAAGAACGATTCAATGTAAAGGCGATCCAGAATTGGCCAAAAACTACCTAGAGCAGTATTTGCAAGACCTACTTTACAGGTAGACGTGGTTCTTGAGCACCTAGTTCGACCTGCAGACGTCCAGGACGTTCTTGTCCTCGGAGAAGCTGTGGAATCGGCTACCAAGGCACGTTAAACACCAATAGAAAGCTTCTACTCCTTTACAAGGTCCAGATATGTCCACCTTTGGAGTATTGCCACGCATTTGGTGCTCGTCTTCGAAGCAAATCCTTAAGAAGCTCGATTCAATACCATAAAGAACGATTCAATGCAAAGGCGATCCAGAATTGGTCCAAAACTACCTAGAGCAGTATTTGCAAGACCTACTACACAGGTAGACGTGGTTCTTGATCACCTAGTTCGACCTGCAGACGTCCAGGACATTCTTGTCTTTGGAGAAGCTGTGGAATCGGCTCCCAAGGCACGTTAAGCACCAATAGAAAGCTTCTACTCCTTTACAAGGTCCAGATATGTCCACCTTTGGAGTATTACCACGCATTTGGTGCTCGTCTTCGAAGCAAATCCTTAAGAAGCTCGAATCAATACCATAAAGAACGATTCAATGTAAAGGCGATCCAGAATTGGCCAAAAACTACCTAGAGGAGTATTTGCAAGACCTACTTTACAGGTAGACGTGGTTCTTGAGCACCTAGTTCGACCTGCAGACGTCCAGGACATTCTTGTCTTTGGAGAAGTTGTGGAATCGGCTCCCAAGGTACGTTAAACACCAATAGAAAGCTTTTACTCCTTTACAAGGTCCAGATATGTCCACCTTTGGAGTATTGCCACGCATTTGGTGCTCGTCTTCGAAGCAAATCCTTAAGAAGCTCGATTCAATACCATAAAGAACGATTCAATGTAAAGGCGATCCAGAATTGGCCAAAAACTACCTAGAGGAGTATTTGCAAGACCTACTACACAGGTAGACGTGGTTCTTGATCACCTAGTTCGACCTGCAGACGTCCAGGACATTCTTGTCTTTGGAGAAGCTGTGGAATCGGCTCCCAAGGCACGTTAAGCACCAATAGAAAGCTTCTACTCCTTTACAAGGTCCAGATATGTCCACCTTTGGAGTATTGCCACGCATTTGGTGCTCGTCTTCGAAGCAAATCCTTAAGAAGCTCGATTGAATACCAGAAAGGGCGATTCGACTTCTAGGCGATCCAGAATCGACCAGAAACTTGGATAGCTTCGAGTACAATGGAAAAATCACAGATCTGACAAACAGATCCAAACAGGTGTTCTTCAAAACCGTCCAATATAATCCCAGCTAGATTTGCAGCACCAAGTTCGAGCTGCAGATACCTAGAACGTCAAATTATACAAAAGTCGAAGATTCCACGCAACCATCACCACTCGGAACTACTTTTGTGGTTGATTTTTCCAAAAACGTTTTCACTTCAACAAATTCCTTTTCGAAAATTAGTTTTTTCGTGGCTCGTCGGGGTATCTACAACCAAATGATTTCAAATTACTTCCACTGCACAGAATCTGCGTTTCTACTTTATTTTGACACCATATAGATTGAAAAAAACAGATTCCGTTCTGAAAATTAACGAAATATAAATATTTTAATATACAAAAAATTGATGATAAATTGGCAACTTCAAAGCATTTTAATGCAAAATTTAAATCATATAAATCGACATGGAAATTTATTTGTGACGGCGTCAATATAATTTTTCGAAAGCGAATTTTCCAATAGATCCGAAAATACATACGGAAAATTCGTTTTTCGTACACGTTACACACAAATATCCGATTGTATGTGACACAGTCTTAATAGCGCGGATCTATTTTTATTTTGTTTATACTAATTTCAATGCAAACTAAGTGTATATATATATATAATTCTAGACAAAAATTACGTCGTCGAAAATAATATTTACGTTATTTTTTTATAACAGTATCTGTAATGTTTATATTCCGTATCAAATATACCAGATAATTACAAGATTATTGTAATTTATTACATTTACTAATAAAAAAATGACATTAAGATATTGCGGCTACATGATTTTTGTACTAGATGGCGTCATAGGTACTAAAATAGTCCTCTAACTGACCTTTAAGGGCCTGGATCGCTACTACACCTCGAAGTTCAAAAAAGAAAGTTCCTAACCTAACTTTTCGGTTAGTAGTTTGACATTTATTTGTTTTTTTTTTTCAAACTTTAAGCTCTAATAAAGTATTTTTCCTACACCAGGACGCGTAAAAATAAAATGTCGAACACACCAGATATGGTTACAACTTTAGTTTGGTAACACTGATTGACATTTGACGTGTTGTCATACGAATGACATTTGTTGTTCGAAAATTCGATGTATATCGATTGAATTGTCGCATTTATTAAATATCGGCGGCGTTTGTGTTAATCGGTTATGAATTTGTTGAAAAAACTCGGACTTTATTAGGGTGTTGGCAATTAATTAAGCGACGTATTACCTTAAGGGGTAGGGCGGTGTTTACTTTCTATAAAGCTCGGACAACACCCATGCCCATAATATTATAATCTACTATAACAGATTTTCCGGGGAGAAAGCAGGAAAATTTGTTGTTATATCGCGAGAAAAACCGCTCGAAAATACGGAGGAATTCTTAAATAAAAATTAAATTGGACGGAAACGATAATTTTTACCGCATCCTTCCGGCGAGTGTGTTGATTTTCAATGTAATTTTAAATTGAAGGAAATGTCGGAAAGTTTTGTAAATATTTCGATCAAGCGATAATCGGAATAATAAAAAACGTTTAAAAAAATATAAACGATTCAATAGATAGACTACATGATGATGAATTTACACATCCTGGATAATGAGCGAAGAAACAAAAAGCGAAATAATAGTAAAAGAGATGAAAAGATTGAAGGAAATAGCGGTGAAAACGAAGAAGATATAGAGAAAGGAGAAGAGGAAGAGCCAGGAAAACTTGGAGCTACAAACAAGTAGCAGAAAAGCAAATAAACAGATTGCAGGAAATGAATGAAGTAGTAAAGGATCGAAAAGGGTGGAAAACGTATAGAAAAAGTGGATGAAAACATATTTTTTTTGTACGGGCAAGAGATATCAGAAATTTGTGCTTGCAACCTAAGTTTCGTTGGAACTTATTGGAGAATTCGAGGAAATTATTAGAGATGCTTTCCTATCTATAATTTTCTCATTTTAGTAACGTAGAAAATCAAGAAATTACCAAATAACAGTAAAATTTTGATAAAACGATCATTTGTCGAATTTCCTTATCAGAAAACGTCGAATTTCCTTATCAGAAAACGTCGAATTTTCTCATCAACAAACGTCGAATTTTCTCATTAGAAAACGTCCAATTTTCTCATCAGAAAACGTCGAATTTCCTTATCAGAAAACGTCGAATTTTCTCATTAGAAAACGTCGAATTTCCTTATCAGAAAACGTCGAATTTTCTCAACAGAAAACGTCGAATTTCCTTATCAGAAAACGTCGAATTTTCTCATTAGAAAACGTCGAATTTCCTTATCAGAAAACATCGAATTTTCTCATCAGAAAACGTCGAATTTCCTTATCAGAAAACGTCGAATTTTCTCATTAGAAAACGTCGAATTTTCTCATTAGAAAACGTCGAATTTCCTTATCACAAAACGTCGAATTTTCTCATTAGAAAACGTCGAATTTTTTCATTAGAAAACGTCGAATTTCCTTATCAGAAAACGTCGAATTTTCTCATTAGAAAACGTCGAATTTTCTCCTCAGAAAACGTCGAATTTCCTTATCAGAAAACGTCGAATTTCCTTATCAGAAAACGTCGAATTTCCTTATCAGAAAACGTCGAATTTTCTCATTAGAAAACGTCGAATTTTCTCATTAGAAAACGTCGAATTTCCTTATCAGAAAACGTCGAATTTTCTCATTAGAAAACGTCGAATTTTCTCATTAGAAAACGTCGAATTTTCTCATTAGAAAACGTCGAATTTTCTCATTAGAAAACGTCGAATTTCCTTATCAGAAAACGTCGAATTTTCTCATTAGAAAACGTCGAATTTTCTCAACAGAAAACGTTCAATTTTCTCATCAGAAAACGTCGAATTTCCTTATCAGAAAACGTCGAATTTTCTCATTAGAAAACGTCGAATTTTCTCAACAAAAAACGTCGAATTTCCTTATCAGAAAACGTCGAATTTTCTCATTAGAAAACGTCGAATTTTCTCAACAGAAAACGTCGAATTTCCTTATCAGAAAACGTCGAATTTTCTCATTAGAAAACGTCGAATTTTCTCAACAGAAAACGTCCAATTTTCTCATCAGAAAACGTCCAATTTTCTCATCAGAAAACGTCGAATTTTCTCATTAGAAAACGTCGAATTTCCTTATCAGAAAACGTCGAATTTTCTCATTAGAAAACGTCGAATTTTCTCATTAGAAAACGTCGAATTTCCTTATCAGAAAACGTCGAATTTTCTCATTAGAAAACGTCGAATTTTCTCCTCAGAAAACGTCGAATTTCCTTATCAGAAAACGTCGAATTTTCTCATTAGAAAACGTCGAATTTTCTCATTAGAAAACGTCGAATTTCCTTATCAGAAAACGTCGAATTTTCTCATTAGAAAACGTCGAATTTTCTCATTAGAAAACGTCGAATTTTCTCATTAGAAAACGTCGAATTTTCTCATTAGAAAACGTCGAATTTCCTTATCAGAAAACGTCGAATTTTCTCATTAGAAAACGTCGAATTTTCTCATTAGAAAACGTCGAATTTCCTTATCAGAAAACGTCGAATTTTCTCATTAGAAAACGTCGAATTTTCTCATCAGAAAACGTCGAATTTCCTTATCAGAAAACGTCGAATTTTCTCATTAGAAAACGTCGAATTTCCTTATCAGAAAACGTCGAATTTTCTCAACAGAAAACGTCGAATTTCCTTATCAGAAAACGTCGAATTTTCTCATTAGAAAACGTCGAATTTCCTTATCAGAAAACATCGAATTTTCTCATCAGAAAACGTCGAATTTCCTTATCAGAAAACGTCGAATTTTCTCATTAGAAAACGTCGAATTTTCTCATTAGAAAACGTCGAATTTCCTTATCACAAAACGTCGAATTTTCTCATTAGAAAACGTCGAATTTTCTCATTAGAAAACGTCGAATTTCCTTATCAGAAAACATCGAATTTTCTCATCAGAAAACGTCGAATTTCCTTATCAGAAAACGTCGAATTTTCTCATTAGAAAACGTCGAATTTCCTTATCAGAAAACGTCGAATTTTCTCAACAGAAAACGTCGAATTTCCTTATCAGAAAACGTCGAATTTTCTCATTAGAAAACGTCGAATTTCCTTATCAGAAAACATCGAATTTTCTCATCAGAAAACGTCGAATTTCCTTATCAGAAAACGTCGAATTTTCTCATTAGAAAACGTCGAATTTTCTCATTAGAAAACGTCGAATTTCCTTATCACAAAACGTCGAATTTTCTCATTAGAAAACGTCGAATTTTTTCATTAGAAAACGTCGAATTTCCTTATCAGAAAACGTCGAATTTTCTCATTAGAAAACGTCGAATTTTCTCCTCAGAAAACGTCGAATTTCCTTATCAGAAAACGTCGAATTTCCTTATCAGAAAACGTCGAATTTCCTTATCAGAAAACGTCGAATTTTCTCATTAGAAAACGTCGAATTTTCTCATTAGAAAACGTCGAATTTCCTTATCAGAAAACGTCGAATTTTCTCATTAGAAAACGTCGAATTTTCTCATTAGAAAACGTCGAATTTTCTCATTAGAAAACGTCGAATTTTCTCATTAGAAAACGTCGAATTTCCTTATCAGAAAACGTCGAATTTTCTCATTAGAAAACGTCGAATTTTCTCAACAGAAAACGTTCAATTTTCTCATCAGAAAACGTCGAATTTCCTTATCAGAAAACGTCGAATTTTCTCATTAGAAAACGTCGAATTTTCTCAACAAAAAACGTCGAATTTCCTTATCAGAAAACGTCGAATTTTCTCATTAGAAAACGTCGAATTTTCTCAACAGAAAACGTCGAATTTCCTTATCAGAAAACGTCGAATTTTCTCATTAGAAAACGTCGAATTTTCTCAACAGAAAACGTCCAATTTTCTCATCAGAAAACGTCCAATTTTCTCATCAGAAAACGTCGAATTTTCTCATTAGAAAACGTCGAATTTCCTTATCAGAAAACGTCGAATTTTCTCATTAGAAAACGTCGAATTTTCTCATTAGAAAACGTCGAATTTCCTTATCAGAAAACGTCGAATTTTCTCATTAGAAAACGTCGAATTTTCTCCTCAGAAAACGTCGAATTTCCTTATCAGAAAACGTCGAATTTTCTCATTAGAAAACGTCGAATTTTCTCATTAGAAAACGTCGAATTTCCTTATCAGAAAACGTCGAATTTTCTCATTAGAAAACGTCGAATTTTCTCATTAGAAAACGTCGAATTTTCTCATTAGAAAACGTCGAATTTTCTCATTAGAAAACGTCGAATTTCCTTATCAGAAAACGTCGAATTTTCTCATTAGAAAACGTCGAATTTTCTCATTAGAAAACGTCGAATTTCCTTATCAGAAAACGTCGAATTTTCTCATTAGAAAACGTCGAATTTTCTCATCAGAAAACGTCGAATTTCCTTATCAGAAAACGTCGAATTTTCTCATTAGAAAACGTCGAATTTCCTTATCAGAAAACGTCGAATTTTCTCAACAGAAAACGTCGAATTTCCTTATCAGAAAACGTCGAATTTTCTCATTAGAAAACGTCGAATTTCCTTATCAGAAAACATCGAATTTTCTCATCAGAAAACGTCGAATTTCCTTATCAGAAAACGTCGAATTTTCTCATTAGAAAACGTCGAATTTTCTCATTAGAAAACGTCGAATTTCCTTATCACAAAACGTCGAATTTTCTCATTAGAAAACGTCGAATTTTTTCATTAGAAAACGTCGAATTTCCTTATCAGAAAACGTCGAATTTTCTCATTAGAAAACGTCGAATTTTCTCCTCAGAAAACGTCGAATTTCCTTATCAGAAAACGTCGAATTTCCTTATCAGAAAACGTCGAATTTCCTTATCAGAAAACGTCGAATTTTCTCATTAGAAAACGTCGAATTTTCTCATTAGAAAACGTCGAATTTTCTCATTAGAAAACGTCGAATTTCCTTATCAGAAAACGTCGAATTTTCTCATTAGAAAACGTCGAATTTTCTCCTCAGAAAACGTCGAATTTCCTTATCAGAAAACGTCGAATTTTCTCATTAGAAAACGTCGAATTTTCTCATTAGAAAACGTCGAATTTCCTTATCAGAAAACGTCGAATTTTCTCATTAGAAAACGTCGAATTTTCTCATTAGAAAACGTCGAATTTTCTCATTAGAAAACGTCGAATTTTCTCATTAGAAAACGTCGAATTTCCTTATCAGAAAACGTCGAATTTTCTCATTAGAAAACGTCGAATTTTCTCATTAGAAAACGTCGAATTTCCTTATCAGAAAACGTCGAATTTTCTCATTAGAAAACGTCGAATTTTCTCATCAGAAAACGTCGAATTTCCTTATCAGAAAACGTCGAATTTTCTCATTAGAAAACGTCGAATTTCCTTATCAGAAAACGTCGAATTTTCTCAACAGAAAACGTCGAATTTCCTTATCAGAAAACGTCGAATTTTCTCATTAGAAAACGTCGAATTTCCTTATCAGAAAACATCGAATTTTCTCATCAGAAAACGTCGAATTTCCTTATCAGAAAACGTCGAATTTTCTCATTAGAAAACGTCGAATTTTCTCATTAGAAAACGTCGAATTTCCTTATCACAAAACGTCGAATTTTCTCATTAGAAAACGTCGAATTTTTTCATTAGAAAACGTCGAATTTCCTTATCAGAAAACGTCGAATTTTCTCATTAGAAAACGTCGAATTTTCTCCTCAGAAAACGTCGAATTTCCTTATCAGAAAACGTCGAATTTCCTTATCAGAAAACGTCGAATTTCCTTATCAGAAAACGTCGAATTTTCTCATTAGAAAACGTCGAATTTCCTTATCAGAAAACGTCGAATTTTCTCATTAGAAAACGTCGAATTTCCTTATCAGAAAACGTCGAATTTTCTCATTAGAAAACGTCGAATTTTTTCATTAGAAAACGTCGAATTTTCTCATTAGAAAACGTCGAATTTTTTCATTAGAAAACGTCGAATTTCCTTATCAGAAAACGTCGAATTTTCTCATTAGAAAACGTCGAATTTTCTCCTCAGAAAACGTCGAATTTCCTTATCAGAAAACGTCGAATTTCCTTATCAGAAAACGTCGAATTTCCTTATCAGAAAACGTCGAATTTTCTCATTAGAAAACGTCGAATTTCCTTATCAGAAAACGTCGAATTTTCTCATTAGAAAACGTCGAATTTCCTTATCAGAAAACGTCGAATTTTCTCATTAGAAAACGTCGAATTTTCTCATTAGAAAACGTCGAATTTCCTTATCAGAAAACGTCGAATTTTCTCATTAGAAAACGTCGAATTTTCTCATCAGAAAACGTCGAATTTCCTTATCAGAAAACGTCGAATTTTCTCATTAGAAAACGTCGAATTTCCTTATCAGAAAACGTCGAATTTTCTCAACAGAAAACGTCGAATTTCCTTATCAGAAAACGTCGAATTTTCTCATTAGAAAACGTCGAATTTCCTTATCAGAAAACATCGAATTTTCTCATCAGAAAACGTCGAATTTCCTTATCAGAAAACGTCGAATTTTCTCATTAGAAAACGTCGAATTTTCTCATTAGAAAACGTCGAATTTCCTTATCACAAAACGTCGAATTTTCTCATTAGAAAACGTCGAATTTTTTCATTAGAAAACGTCGAATTTCCTTATCAGAAAACGTCGAATTTTCTCATTAGAAAACGTCGAATTTTCTCCTCAGAAAACGTCGAATTTCCTTATCAGAAAACGTCGAATTTCCTTATCAGAAAACGTCGAATTTCCTTATCAGAAAACGTCGAATTTCCTTATCAGAAAACGTCGAATTTCCTTATCAGAAAACGTCGAATTTCCTTATCAGAAAACGTCGAATTTTCTCATTAGAAAACGTCGAATTTTCTCATTAGAAAACGTCGAATTTCCTTATCAGAAAACGTCGAATTTTCTCATTAGAAAACGTCGAATTTTCTCCTCAGAAAACGTCGAATTTCCTTATCAGAAAACGTCGAATTTTCTCATTAGAAAACGTCGAATTTTCTCATTAGAAAACGTCGAATTTCCTTATCAGAAAACGTCGAATTTTCTCATTAGAAAACGTCGAATTTTCTCATTAGAAAACGTCGAATTTTCTCATTAGAAAACGTCGAATTTTCTCATTAGAAAACGTCGAATTTCCTTATCAGAAAACGTCGAATTTTCTCATTAGAAAACGTCGAATTTTCTCATTAGAAAACGTCGAATTTCCTTATCAGAAAACGTCGAATTTTCTCATTAGAAAACGTCGAATTTTCTCATCAGAAAACGTCGAATTTCCTTATCAGAAAACGTCGAATTTTCTCATTAGAAAACGTCGAATTTCCTTATCAGAAAACGTCGAATTTTCTCAACAGAAAACGTCGAATTTCCTTATCAGAAAACGTCGAATTTTCTCATTAGAAAACGTCGAATTTCCTTATCAGAAAACATCGAATTTTCTCATCAGAAAACGTCGAATTTCCTTATCAGAAAACGTCGAATTTTCTCATTAGAAAACGTCGAATTTTCTCATTAGAAAACGTCGAATTTCCTTATCACAAAACGTCGAATTTTCTCATTAGAAAACGTCGAATTTTTTCATTAGAAAACGTCGAATTTCCTTATCAGAAAACGTCGAATTTTCTCATTAGAAAACGTCGAATTTTCTCCTCAGAAAACGTCGAATTTCCTTATCAGAAAACGTCGAATTTCCTTATCAGAAAACGTCGAATTTCCTTATCAGAAAACGTCGAATTTTCTCATTAGAAAACGTCGAATTTTCTCATTAGAAAACGTCGAATTTCCTTATCAGAAAACGTCGAATTTTCTCATTAGAAAACGTCGAATTTTCTCATTAGAAAACGTCGAATTTTCTCATTAGAAAACGTCGAATTTTCTCATTAGAAAACGTCGAATTTCCTTATCAGAAAACGTCGAATTTTCTCATTAGAAAACGTCGAATTTTCTCAACAGAAAACGTTCAATTTTCTCATCAGAAAACGTCGAATTTCCTTATCAGAAAACGTCGAATTTTCTCATTAGAAAACGTCGAATTTTCTCAACAAAAAACGTCGAATTTCCTTATCAGAAAACGTCGAATTTTCTCATTAGAAAACGTCGAATTTTCTCAACAGAAAACGTCGAATTTCCTTATCAGAAAACGTCGAATTTTCTCATTAGAAAACGTCGAATTTTCTCAACAGAAAACGTCCAATTTTCTCATCAGAAAACGTCCAATTTTCTCATCAGAAAACGTCGAATTTTCTCATTAGAAAACGTCGAATTTCCTTATCAGAAAACGTCGAATTTTCTCATTAGAAAACGTCGAATTTTCTCATTAGAAAACGTCGAATTTCCTTATCAGAAAACGTCGAATTTTCTCATTAGAAAACGTCGAATTTTCTCCTCAGAAAACGTCGAATTTCCTTATCAGAAAACGTCGAATTTTCTCATTAGAAAACGTCGAATTTTCTCATTAGAAAACGTCGAATTTCCTTATCAGAAAACGTCGAATTTTCTCATTAGAAAACGTCGAATTTTCTCATTAGAAAACGTCGAATTTCCTTATCAGAAAACGTCGAATTTTCTCATTAGAAAACGTCGAATTTTTTCATTAGAAAACGTCGAATTTCCTTATCAGAAAACGTCGAATTTTCTCATTAGAAAACGTCGAATTTTCTCCTCAGAAAACGTCGAATTTCCTTATCTGAAAACGTCGAATTTCCTTATCAGAAAACGTCGAATTTTCTCATTAGAAAACGTCGAATTTTTTCATTAGAAAACGTCGAATTTCCTTATCAGAAAACGTCGAATTTTCTCATTAGAAAACGTCGAATTTTCTCCTCAGAAAACGTCGAATTTCCTTATCTGAAAACGTCGAATTTCCTTATCAGAAAACGTCGAATTTTCTCATTAGAAAACGTCGAATTTTTTCATTAGAAAACGTCGAATTTCCTTATCAGAAAACGTCGAATTTTCTCATCAGAAAACGTCGAATTTCCTTATCAGAAAACGTCGAATTTCCTTATCAGAAAACGTCGAATTTTCTCAACAGAAAACGTCGAATTTCCTTATCAGAAAACGTCGAATTTTCTCATTAGAAAACGTCGAATTTTCTCATTAGAAAACGTCGAATTTTCTCATTAGAAAACGTCGAATTTTCTCATTAGAAAACGTCGAATTTTCTCATTAGAAAACGTCGAATTTTCTCATTAGAAAACGTCGAATTTTCTCATTAGAAAACGTCGAATTTTCTCAACAGAAAACGTTCAATTTTCTCATCAGAAAACGTCGAATTTCCTTATCAGAAAACGTCGAATTTTCTCATTAGAAAACGTCGAATTTTCTCAACAGAAAACGTCGAATTTCCTTATCAGAAAACGTCGAATTTTCTCATTAGAAAACGTCGAATTTTCTCAACAGAAAACGTCGAATTTCCTTATCAGAAAACGTCCAATTTTCTCATCAGAAAACGTCGAATTTCCTTATCAGAAAACGTCGAATTTTCTCATCAGAAAACGTCGAATTTCCTTATCAGAAAACGTCGAATTTTCTCATTAGAAAACGTCGAATTTTCTCATTAGAAAACGTCGAATTTCCTTATCACAAAACGTCGAATTTTCTCATTAGAAAACGTCGAATTTTTTCATTAGAAAACGTCGAATTTCCTTATCAGAAAACGTCGAATTTTCTCATTAGAAAACGTCGAATTTTCTCCTCAGAAAACGTCGAATTTCCTTATCAGAAAACGTCGAATTTCCTTATCAGAAAACGTCGAATTTCCTTATCAGAAAACGTCGAATTTTCTCATTAGAAAACGTCGAATTTTCTCATTAGAAAACGTCGAATTTCCTTATCAGAAAACGTCGAATTTTCTCATTAGAAAACGTCGAATTTTCTCATT
This sequence comes from Diorhabda sublineata, assembly GCF_026230105.1. NCBI lineage: Eukaryota > Metazoa > Arthropoda > Insecta > Coleoptera > Chrysomelidae > Diorhabda > Diorhabda sublineata. The sequence continues at coordinate 646,249 of NC_079474.1, read as the reverse complement.
AGAAAACGTCGAATTTTCTCATTAGAAAACGTCGAATTTTCTCATTAGAAAACGTCGAATTTCCTTATCAGAAAACGTCGAATTTTCTCATTAGAAAACGTCGAATTTTCTCAACAGAAAACGTTCAATTTTCTCATCAGAAAACGTCGAATTTCCTTATCAGAAAACGTCGAATTTTCTCATTAGAAAACGTCGAATTTTCTCAACAGAAAACGTCGAATTTCCTTATCAGAAAACGTCGAATTTTCTCATTAGAAAACGTCGAATTTTCTCAACAGAAAACGTCGAATTTCCTTATCAGAAAACGTCGAATTTTCTCATTAGAAAACGTCGAATTTTCTCAACAGAAAACGTCCAATTTTCTCATCAGAAAACGTCCAATTTTCTCATCAGAAAACGTCGAATTTTCTCATTAGAAAACGTCGAATTTCCTTATCAGAAAACGTCGAATTTTCTCATTAGAAAACGTCGAATTTTCTCATTAGAAAACGTCGAATTTCCTTATCAGAAAACGTCGAATTTTCTCATTAGAAAACGTCGAATTTTCTCCTCAGAAAACGTCGAATTTCCTTATCAGAAAACGTCGAATTTTCTCATTAGAAAACGTCGAATTTTCTCATTAGAAAACGTCGAATTTCCTTATCAGAAAACGTCGAATTTTCTCATTAGAAAACGTCGAATTTTCTCATTAGAAAACGTCGAATTTCCTTATCAGAAAACGTCGAATTTTCTCATTAGAAAACGTCGAATTTTTTCATTAGAAAACGTCGAATTTCCTTATCAGAAAACGTCGAATTTTCTCATTAGAAAACGTCGAATTTTCTCCTCAGAAAACGTCGAATTTCCTTATCTGAAAACGTCGAATTTCCTTATCAGAAAACGTCGAATTTACTCATTAGAAAACGTCGAATTTTTTCATTAGAAAACGTCGAATTTCCTTATCAGAAAACGTCGAATTTTCTCATTAGAAAACGTCGAATTTTCTCCTCAGAAAACGTCGAATTTCCTTATCAGAAAACGTCGAATTTCCTTATCAGAAAACGTCGAATTTTCTCATTAGAAAACATCGAATTTTCTCAACAGAAAACGTCCAATTTTCTCATCAGAAAACGTCGAATTTTCTCATTAGAAAACGTCGAATTTCCTTATCAGAAAACGTCGAATTTTCTCATTAGAAAACGTCGAATTTTCTCATTAGAAAACGTCGAATTTTCTCATTAGAAAACGTCGAATTTTCTCATTAGAAAACGTCGAATTTCCTTATCAGAAAACGTCGAATTTTCTCATTAGAAAACGTCGAATTTTCTCAACAGAAAACGTTCAATTTTCTCATCAGAAAACGTCGAATTTCCTTATCAGAAAACGTCGAATTTTCTCATTAGAAAACGTCGAATTTTCTCAACAGAAAACGTCGAATTTCCTTATCAGAAAACGTCGAATTTTCTCAACAGAAAACGTCGAATTTCCTTATCAGAAAACGTCGAATTTTCTCATTAGAAAACGTCGAATTTCTTTATCAGAAAACGTCGAATTTTCTCATCAGAAAACGTCGAATTTCCTTATCAGAAAACGTCGAATTTTCTCAACAGAAAACGTCGAATTTCCTTATCAGAAAACGTCGAATTTTCTCAACAGAAAACGTCGAATTTCCTTATCAGAAAACGTCGAATTTTCTCAACAGAAAACGTCGAATTTCCTTATCAGAAAACGTCGAATTTTCTCATCAGAAAACGTCGAATTTCCTTATCAGAAAACGTCGAATTTTCTCAACAGAAAACGTCGAATTTCCTTATCAGAAAACGTCGAATTTTCTCATTAGAAAACGTCGAATTTTCTCATTAGAAAACGTCGAATTTTCTCATTAGAAAACGTCGAATTTTCTCATTAGAAAACGTCGAATTTTCTCATTAGAAAACGTCGAATTTTCTCATTAGAAAACGTCGAATTTTCTCATTAGAAAACGTCGAATTTTCTCAACAGAAAACGTTCAATTTTCTCATCAGAAAACGTCGAATTTCCTTATCAGAAAACGTCGAATTTTCTCATTAGAAAACGTCGAATTTTCTCAACAGAAAACGTCGAATTTCCTTATCAGAAAACGTCGAATTTTCTCATTAGAAAACGTCGAATTTTCTCAACAGAAAACGTCGAATTTCCTTATCAGAAAACGTCGAATTTTCTCATTAGAAAACGTCGAATTTTCTCAACAGAAAACGTCCAATTTTCTCATCAGAAAACGTCGAATTTCCTTATCAGAAAACGTCGAATTTTCTCATTAGAAAACGTCGAATTTTCTCATTAGAAAACGTCGAATTTCCTTATCACAAAACGTCGAATTTTCTCATTAGAAAACGTCGAATTTTTTCATTAGAAAACGTCGAATTTCCTTATCAGAAAACGTCGAATTTTCTCATTAGAAAACGTCGAATTTTCTCCTCAGAAAACGTCGAATTTCCTTATCAGAAAACGTCGAATTTCCTTATCAGAAAACGTCGAATTTTCTCATTAGAAAACGTCGAATTTTCTCATTAGAAAACGTCGAATTTCCTTATCAGAAAACGTCGAATTTTCTCATTAGAAAACGTCGAATTTTCTCATTAGAAAACGTCGAATTTTCTCATTAGAAAACGTCGAATTTTCTCATTAGAAAACGTCGAATTTCCTTATCAGAAAACGTCGAATTTTCTCATTAGAAAACGTCGAATTTTCTCAACAGAAAACGTTCAATTTTCTCATCAGAAAACGTCGAATTTCCTTATCAGAAAACGTCGAATTTTCTCATTAGAAAACGTCGAATTTTCTCAACAGAAAACGTCGAATTTCCTTATCAGAAAACGTCGAATTTTCTCATTAGAAAACGTCGAATTTTCTCAACAGAAAACGTCGAATTTCCTTATCAGAAAACGTCGAATTTTCTCATTAGAAAACGTCGAATTTTCTCAACAGAAAACGTCCAATTTTCTCATCAGAAAACGTCCAATTTTCTCATCAGAAAACGTCGAATTTTCTCATTAGAAAACGTCGAATTTCCTTATCAGAAAACGTCGAATTTTCTCATTAGAAAACGTCGAATTTTCTCATTAGAAAACGTCGAATTTCCTTATCAGAAAACGTCGAATTTTCTCATTAGAAAACGTCGAATTTTCTCCTCAGAAAACGTCGAATTTCCTTATCAGAAAACGTCGAATTTTCTCATTAGAAAACGTCGAATTTTCTCATTAGAAAACGTCGAATTTCCTTATCAGAAAACGTCGAATTTTCTCATTAGAAAACGTCGAATTTTCTCATTAGAAAACGTCGAATTTCCTTATCAGAAAACGTCGAATTTTCTCATTAGAAAACGTCGAATTTTCTCCTCAGAAAACGTCGAATTTCCTTATCAGAAAACGTCGAATTTTCTCATTAGAAAACGTCGAATTTTTTCATTAGAAAACGTCGAATTTCCTTATCAGAAAACGTCGAATTTTCTCATTAGAAAACGTCGAATTTTCTCCTCAGAAAACGTCGAATTTCCTTATCAGAAAACGTCGAATTTTCTCATTAGAAAACGTCGAATTTTTTCATTAGAAAACGTCGAATTTCCTTATCAGAAAACGTCGAATTTTCTCATTAGAAAACGTCGAATTTTCTCCTCAGAAAACGTCGAATTTCCTTATCAGAAAACGTCGAATTTCCTTATCAGAAAACGTCGAATTTTCTCATTAGAAAACGTCGAATTTTCTCATTAGAAAACGTCGAATTTCCTTATCAGAAAACGTCGAATTTTCTCATTAGAAAACGTCGAATTTTCTCATTAGAAAACGTCGAATTTTCTCATTAGAAAACGTCGAATTTTCTCATTAGAAAACGTCGAATTTCCTTATCAGAAAACGTCGAATTTTCTCATTAGAAAACGTCGAATTTTCTCAACAGAAAACGTTCAATTTTCTCATCAGAAAACGTCGAATTTCCTTATCAGAAAACGTCGAATTTTCTCATTAGAAAACGTCGAATTTTCTCAACAGAAAACGTCGAATTTCCTTATCAGAAAACGTCGAATTTTCTCATTAGAAAACGTCGAATTTTCTCAACAGAAAACGTCGAATTTCCTTATCAGAAAACGTCGAATTTTCTCATTAGAAAACGTCGAATTTTCTCAACAGAAAACGTCCAATTTTCTCATCAGAAAACGTCCAATTTTCTCATCAGAAAACGTCGAATTTTCTCATTAGAAAACGTCGAATTTCCTTATCAGAAAACGTCGAATTTTCTCATTAGAAAACGTCGAATTTTCTCATTAGAAAACGTCGAATTTCCTTATCAGAAAACGTCGAATTTTCTCATTAGAAAACGTCGAATTTTCTCCTCAGAAAACGTCGAATTTCCTTATCAGAAAACGTCGAATTTTCTCATTAGAAAACGTCGAATTTTCTCATTAGAAAACGTCGAATTTCCTTATCAGAAAACGTCGAATTTTCTCATTAGAAAACGTCGAATTTTCTCATTAGAAAACGTCGAATTTCCTTATCAGAAAACGTCGAATTTTCTCATTAGAAAACGTCGAATTTTCTCCTCAGAAAACGTCGAATTTCCTTATCAGAAAACGTCGAATTTTCTCATTAGAAAACGTCGAATTTTTTCATTAGAAAACGTCGAATTTCCTTATCAGAAAACGTCGAATTTTCTCATTAGAAAACGTCGAATTTCCTTATCAGAAAACGTCGAATTTTCTCATTAGAAAACGTCGAATTTTTTCATTAGAAAACGTCGAATTTCCTTATCAGAAAACGTCGAATTTTCTCATTAGAAAACGTCGAATTTTCTCCTCAGAAAACGTCGAATTTCCTTATCAGAAAACGTCGAATTTCCTTATCAGAAAACGTCGAATTTTCTCATTAGAAAACATCGAATTTTCTCAACAGAAAACGTCCAATTTTCTCATCAGAAAACGTCGAATTTTCTCATTAGAAAACGTCGAATTTTCTCAACAGAAAACGTCGAATTTCCTTATCAGAAAACGTCGAATTTTCTCATTAGAAAACATCGAATTTTCTCAACAGAAAACGTCCAATTTTCTCATCAGAAAACGTCGAATTTTCTCATTAGAAAACGTCGAATTTTCTCAACAGAAAACGTCGAATTTTCTCATTAGAAAACGTCGAATTTTCTCCTCAGAAAACGTCGAATTTCCTTATCAGAAAACGTCGAATTTTCTCATTAGAAAACGTCGAATTTTTTCATTAGAAAACGTCGAATTTCCTTATCAGAAAACGTCGAATTTTCTCATTAGAAAACGTCGAATTTTCTCCTCAGAAAACGTCGAATTTCCTTATCAGAAAACGTCGAATTTCCTTATCAGAAAACGTCGAATTTTCTCATTAGAAAACGTCGAATTTTTTCATTAGAAAACGTCGAATTTCCTTATCAGAAAACGTCGAATTTTCTCATTAGAAAACGTCGAATTTTCTCCTCAGAAAACGTCGAATTTCCTTATCAGAAAACGTCGAATTTCCTTATCAGAAAACGTCGAATTTTCTCATTAGAAAACATCGAATTTTCTCAACAGAAAACGTCCAATTTTCTCATCAGAAAACGTCGAATTTTCTCATTAGAAAACGTCGAATTTTCTCAACAGAAAACGTCGAATTTCCTTATCAGAAAACGTCGAATTTTCTCATTAGAAAACGTCGGAGTTTCAAACTACTTACAATTTAACAACTTTTCGATTATGTCGGATATTTTGTATTCAAGGAATAACCTCGTCTTGCTATCTTTCCCTTTCCATTAAAGTCGAGTCGAATTTTAGGAAAATAAACAAATTAAATTGAATCCCTGTTTGTGTGTCCCGTTTCCAAGCGGTAATCTCTTGATTCATCTTTACCCCATGTCCCATTTCCATCTAATTACTTCAGAAACATGATAGAAAGTGAAATATTTCATTTAAAGCTCGTTTACATTTTTTTTTGCCAATTCTGGATATACACTACCAGTCAAAAGTTTCAACCAACTCATTATCCGTTCAATAACTAAAAATCCCCTAAAATTAACCACGGGGTCGGCGGAAACTTTCATGTTTTTCAAAAAATAAGTCGGTGGTAAGTGACTGGTCATCTTCATTTATTTCCACGCCTTCAAACGTCGAATTACGTGGGTTTTCCGAGAATGGATTGATGGAAAATTCGTCTGCGGGATAACTTTAATAAATTAATCAATTTTCTTTGCTTTTTCCGTACATAACGTCAAATGAAATCAACGAGAAATGATTGGAAAATATTTTCGTTGCGGATATAATTTACGGAAACGATTCTTAATATACAAGACGTTGAAATTTTTCGACTTTTTTTTGTCACACGAAAATTTACGTACAAAAATCACTAACATAACAAAAAATACCATTTAATTTATTAATAAATAATTATTTTCGTGTATTTTAGAATCTAAATAGTGCGTCCGAGTATCCGTAGACAAATCGGTATAGCCGTCACCTTAGTTTATATAAGATCTGTTTGTTATAGAAACAAATGTATGGAAATGAATGTTTGAGCATTGAAATAAACAAAATTTGAGCTACAGAAAGACTTTTTAATAAAGGAAGATTCACATGGAGCGATTTAGCGATAGAGAAGACTCGTTGACGCAGAAGCTTTAGGTCAGTGTCAAATGTGTTATACCTCGCGTAAAATTTGCTCGAACGACGATTTACACGCAGAATTTGATTGGTTTTGGTCACTGTTTTCGATGTTGAAACAATTTCAGATCGACCTGGGCGAAGTTTTCTCCTATTTAACAAGAAATTTGAGAATTTGGAGAGATTTCACGGGCAGTTACTTCGTAGAAGTTTACAGCTTCGGTTCTTATAATTCAATTTTACTTACCGGAAACATTTTCAAGTCTTCTTCTATCACAAACGACTGTCAGTAAAACGAACCGAAACAGTATTCACAAAAAAAAAATGTAACGCGTATTAAATATGTACATTGTGTAATCAAACAAAGTTGTAAATTACGAGATTAATGTTTGATTATTTATATTTGGTTTTGTTAGATTTGTACTGCTTCAAGACATCGATGAAAAAATTAAAAATATACCGCGTGGAACGAAAAAAAAAAAAAAACGTTTCGTTTAATACAAATACTAAAATACGAGGTCTGGCTATTGAATAACGGTTACGAAAAAGGATTTTATCGTTGTACATTCGAATCATCCCCTTTAATATATTTCCCACCCTTCGCCACACCCTTTTCCATACGTTTCTAATCTGAATATACCCGTTAACGTAAAAGCTTTAGGTCAGCGTCAAATGTGTTATACCTCGTGAAAAAATTTGCTCAATCGACGATTTACAAGCAGAATTTGTGTGATTTCTGTCACTGTTTCAGCAATTGAAACAAACGACTGTCAGAAAAACGAATCGAAACAGTATTTTTTTTAAAAAAGTGACGCGTGTTAAATATGTACATTGTGTAATCAAAAAAAAGTTGTAAATTACGAATTTTTTGTTTGTTTTTTGTTAGATTTGTACTACTTCAAGACATCGATGAAAAAATTAAAAATATACCGCGTGGAACGAAAAAAAAAAAAAAAACGTTTCGTTTAATACAAATACTAAAATACGAGGTCTGGCTATTGAATAACGGTTACGAAAAAGGATTTTATCGTTGTACATTCGAATCATCCCCTTTAATATATTCCCCACCCTTCGCCACACCCTTTTCCATACGTTTCTAATCTGAATATACCCGTTAACGTAAAAGCTTTAGGTCAGCGTCAAATGTGTTATACCTCGTGAAAAAATTTGCTCAATCGACGATTTACAAGCAGAATTTGTGTGATTTCTGTCACTGTTTCAGCAATTGAAACAAACGACTGTCAGAAAAACGAATCGAAACAGTATTTTTTTAAAAAAAGTGACGCGTGTTAAATATGTACATTGTGTAATCAAAAAAAAGTTGTAAATTACGAATTTTTTGTTTGTTTTTTGTTAGATTTGTACTACTTCAAGACATCGATGAAAAAATTAAAAATATACCGCGTGGAACGAAAAAAAAAAAAAAAACGTTTCGTTTAATACAAATACTAAAATACGAGGTCTGGCTATTGAATAACGGTTACGAAAAAGGATTTTATCGTTGTACATTCGAATCATCCCCTTTAATATATTCCCCACCCTTCGCCACACCCTTTTCCATACGTTTCTAATCTGAATATACCCGTTAACGTAAAAGCTTTAGGTCAGCGTCAAATGTGTTATACCTCGTGAAAAAATTTGCTCAAACGACGATTTACAAGCAGAATTTGTGTGATTTCTGTCACTGTTTCAGCAATTGAAACAAACGACTGTCAGAAAAACGAATCGAAACAGTATTTTTTTAAAAAAAGTGACGCGTGTTAAATATGTACATTGTGTAATCAAAAAAAAGTTGTAAATTACGAATTTTTTGTTTGTTTTTTTGTTAGATTTGTACTACTTCAAGACATCGATGAAAAAATTAAAAATATACCGCGTGGAACGAAAAAAAAAACGTTTCGTTTAATACAAATACTAAAATACGAGGTCTGGCTATTGAATAACGGTTACGAAAAAGGATTTTATCGTTGTACATTCGAATCATCCCCTTTAATATATTCCCCACCCTTCGCCACACCCTTTTCCATACGTTTCTAATCTGAATATACCCGTTAACGTAAAAGCTTTAGGTCAGCGTCAAATGTGTTATACCTCGTGAAAAAATTTGCTCAATCGACGATTTACAAGCAGAATTTGTGTGATTTCTGTCACTGTTTCAGCAATTGAAACAAACGACTGTCAGAAAAACGAATCGAAACAGTATTTTTTTAAAAAAAGTGACGCGTGTTAAATATGTACATTGTGTAATCAAAAAAAAGTTGTAAATTACGAATTTTTTGTTTGTTTTTTGTTAGATTTGTACTACTTCAAGACATCGATGAAAAAATTAAAAATATACCGCGTGGAACGAAAAAAAAAAAAAAAACGTTTCGTTTAATACAAATACTAAAATACGAGGTCTGGCTATTGAATAACGGTTACGAAAAAGGATTTTATCGTTGTACATTCGAATCATCCCCTTTAATATATTCCCCACCCTTCGCCACACCCTTTTCCATACGTTTCTAATCTGAATATACCCGTTAACGTAAAAGCTTTAGGTCAGTGTCAAATGTGTTATACCTCGTGAAAAAATTTGCTCAATCGACGATTTACAAGCAGAATTTGTGTGATTTCTGTCACTGTTTCAGCAATTGAAACAAACGACTGTCAGAAAAACGAATCGAAACAGTATTTTTTTAAAAAAAGTGACGCGTGTTAAATATGTACATTGTGTAATCAAAAAAAAGTTGTAAATTACGAATTTTTTGTTAGATTTGTACTACTTCAAGACATCGATGAAAAAATTAAAAATATACCGCGTGGAACGAAAAAAAAAAAAAAAACGTTTCGTTTAATACAAATACTAAAATACGAGGTCTGGCTATTGAATAACGGTTACGAAAAAGGATTTTATCGTTGTACATTCGAATCATCCCCTTTAATATATTCCCCACCCTTCGCCACACCCTTTTCCATACGTTTCTAATCTGAATATACCCGTTAACGTAAAAGCTTTAGGTCAGCGTCAAATGTGTTATACCTCGTGAAAAAATTTGCTCAATCGGCGATTTACATGCAGAATTTGTGTGATTTCTGTCACTGTTTTAGCAATTGAAACAAAAAAAGTTGTAAATTACGAGATTTTTGTTTGTTTTTTTGTTAGATTTGTCCTATTTTAAGACATGGATGAAAAAATTAAAAATATAACAAAAAAAATAAAACGTTTTTAATGCAAAAATTTATTATCTACGAACGATACATTCTAGTCGTGCAGACACTACAAATTATTATTTCAGAGATTCCGAACGTCAAGCCTAAATTAAAGCTTAATTATTAATTCAATTTTACCCTGTACACCCTCGCTATCTCGGCGTCTTTTAAAATATTTACCGTCTTAACAAAATGTCAACTTGGGACAAATACGTACAACTCACATACATATAGTCCGGTCAAATTATATCAACAAACACGAAGAATTCATATACATATAGTCCAGTCAAATTAATTTAACAAATACGGAGAATTCATATACATATAGTCCAGTCAAATTAGGTCAACAACTATGGAGATGACGTCCAAGGAACAAACTGTAAAAATCATAAAAGAAAAAACAAAAAGACCAAATTTAGAGTAATGATTCAAGAACCTAGAATGGTTCAAGCAAATTTTGAAATACGGACCCTTAAACCTTGAAAAAAGTTCGAAATAAAGAAAAATTCAAAATTTGACGTAAGTTATGAACCAGACGGAGACACGTAATGCCAAATCGGTTGATTAACTCAAAAGTGTACGAAAAAAAACTCGCTCTATAAAAAATTCTAATTTGACTGGACTAAAACGAAAGTTTCTTTTTATGTGAATAACAATTTTGATTGGTCGTATGTGAAAATCAAAGCAAATAAATGAAAAGTGAGATCAATCTGCGTAAACCCACGTTTCGGATGTGTTTGTTTACTTTCCATGTTTGAAATTTTGAAAAAAAATAACCGGAACCATAATATACGTAATTAATGTCAAAATTTTGTGTGTATAAGCTGTCTTATTTATAATTTCGTCAATATTAACATCGAGTAACGGTTGAAAGATGAGAAATTAAATAAAATCAAAAATTCTACAGGGTTTTTTTTGTTATTTCACCATAAACTTTATAGTTTTGACAGTTATAACTGTTATCAATCGATTAATATTGGTAACTACAGGGAATGAAGTACTTCAACTGTCATATGTCACGTCAAGATCAATTGTCATATGTCACGTCAAGAATAAATCATAAACATGACATTAATTATTCATTTCGAATGGATGGAACAAAAATTTTGGAAAAAATATGTTTATTGTTTAACGTAATCTGTTTTTAGCTCCATACAGTTCCATCAACGATATTCGATAAGTTCGAAATACTTTTTTATAACAAAAATACTCAGCTCTTCAAAATATCCATTAACTACTGACATTGTTGGGAAATCTTTGACCACCAAGTAAAGTCTGGGAATAGAAAATAATCCGTGGGGACTAAATCTGCCGAAAATGTAGTAATTTAAACTTTAATTCGTTAATTTCTTCTTCACATAACTAAAAACTATAAAAAAACGAATTCGCCTAAAAGAAAATGTGTACGGGATTTGAACCCACGACCGGCGAATCCGGAGGTTGACGCTAACGAACGCAATTATAGTGGTGGGATATACTAACAGTAACAAACGACAAAACACTTCTTCGATTAATAAGGTTATGGCTTCGATTGACATTGCCACTTCGTTGTTGGGAAATCTTTGACCACCAACTAAATTTTTCAAGTCTGGGAATAGAAAATAATCCGTGGGGGCTAAATCTGCCGAAAATGTAGTAATTTAAACTTTAATTCGTTAATTTCTTCTTCGCGTAACTAAAAAATTAGCACAAACGATAAAAAAAAACAATTCATCCAAAAGAAAATGTGTACGGGATTTGAACCCACGACCGGCGAATCCGGAGGTTGACGCTAACGAACGCAATTATAGTGGTGGGATATACTAACAGTAACAAACGACAAAATTCGGAAAATTTAATATTGATCGATGTATTTGGACGTTTCGATGTCGAAATTAAAAACCCACTGAACGTTTGAATCGATTGATTATTTACATAAATTTGAAAATTTAAATAGCCATTGATAAAAATGAAATTTTGTTTATAAATTTCGATCTATTTTCGTATTGAAGTGATGTAATTAATCAATTTTCACGATTTATTTTCGTACAAAAATCCGTGACTGATTCTAAGTATCCGAAAGGTGTATGCTTTTCATTATTAACAACTAATTTATTTACCGCGTATGTGTGTGTGTGTGTGTGTGTGTGTGTAATCTATCTTTGCCTTGTTTTTTTTATTGTGTTTGAATAAGTAGGTATTTGTTGATGTTACAAAATACCAATTTTAAGTGGATCCCAAAACATTAGCGGCGCCAAAAAACGTTTTGGTTTTGGTGGACTGGAAATTCCTAAACTGAATCGAATACGTCACTCAATAAATCGTGTGACTGACACACAGATGGCGCTGCCACTGTCAAATCCGTACAACGTTTACGAAGTACCAACTTTCGAAAAACTACGTGAGAAATTTCGTGACATTTCGATTAGTTGGAAAAAAATGACAGTTCGAATTGCTTTCTCATACACCGTATATTCCAGATCTGGCTACCAGTGATGGCTTATTTCGAAATAATGAAGATTATTGATGAATAAAATCGATTTTTTGGCAAAAAAAATTAGTTAGTCATACGATTTATTGAGTGATCTATCCTTTGGATTATGGCAATCGCTAAAAACCTTTTTTGAAGTGGATTTCTCCTCGTTTTGTTTCCATTCTTTTCAGTTCCGGCATTTTGTCTTCCTTTTCTCTATATTCGGTGCTCTATATCGTTTCTTCAGGTCTTTTTAGGTATGCCTCTTCTCCTTGGCCACAATCGAGTCCTCCGTCGAGTTTCCCGTGGACCATTTTGGAAATCACGACTCCATACGTGGATATACAAACTTCCTATTCATAATTCATATATTTCATATCTAATTTAGACATTTTTCTTCATAACATCAACAATTCTTCTTTTTTAACACGATTTCCAGCTTTCGTTTTATATTTCTGGTCAATCTCCTGGTGTCTAAAGATTCCGATACTAGCCTTTGGATAGTCGTCTTGAATTTCTGTTGATTCTTGACGTGCCTTGGTAGCTGATGCCACGAGAATCAATTTTTCCAAAGATAAGAATGTCCTGGCCGTCTGTAGGTCGAACTAGGTGCTCAAGAACCACGTCTACCTGTAAAGTAGGTCTTGCAAATACTGCTCTAGGTAGTTTTTGACCGATTCTGGATCGCCTTTACATTGAATCGTTCTTTATGGTATTGAATCGAGCTTCTTAAGGATTTGCTTCGAAGACGAGCACCAAATGCGTGGCAATACTCCAAAGGTGGACATATCTGGACCTTGTAAAGGAGTAGAAGCTTTCTATTGGTGTTTAACGTGCCTTGGTAGCCGATTCCACAGCTTCTCCGAGGACAAGAATGTCCTGGACGTCTGCAGGTCGAACTAGGTGATCAAGAACCACGTCTACTTGTGTAGTAGGTCTTGCAAATACTGCTCTAGGTAGTTTTTGACCGATTCTGGATCGCCTTTACATTGAATCGTTCTTTATGGTATTGAATCGAGCTTCTTAAGGATTTGCTTCGAAGACGAGCACCAAATGCGTGGTAATACTCCAAAGGTGGACATATCTGGACCTTGTAAAGGAGTAGAAGCTTTCTATTGGTGTTTAACGTGCCTTGGTAGCCGATTCCACAGCTTCTCCAAAGACAAGAATGTCCTGGACGTCTGTAGGTCGAACTAGGTGCTCAAGAACCACGTCTACCTGTAAAGTAGGTCTTGCAAATACTGCTCTAGGTAGTTTTTGACCGATTCTGGATCGCCTTTACATTGAATCGTTCTTTATGGTATTGAATCGAGCTTCTTAAGGATTTGCTTCGAAGACGAGCACCAAATGCGTGGTAATACTCCAAAGGTGGACATATCTGGACCTTGTAAAGGAGTAGAAGCTTTCTATTGGTGTTTAACGTGCCTTGGTAGCCGATTCCACAGCTTCTCCGAGGACAAGAGTGTCCTGGACGTCTGCAGGTCGAACTAGGTGATCAAGAACCACGTTTACCTGTGAAGTAGGTCTTGCAAATACTGCTCTAGGTAGTTTTTGGCCAATTCTGGATCGCCTTTACATCGAATCGCACTTTTTGGTATTGAATCGAGCTTCTTAAGGATTTGCTTCGAAGACGAGCACCAAATACTCAGCAATACTCCAAAGGTGGAATTATCTAGACCTTGCAAAGGAGTAGAAGCTTTCTATTGGTGTTTAACGTGCCTTGGTAGCCGATTCCACAGCTTCTCCGAGGACAAGAGTGTCCTGGACGTCTGCAGGTCGAACTAGGTGATCAAGAACCACGTTTACCTGTGAAGTAGGTCTTGCAAATACTGCTCTAGGTAGTTTTTGGCCAATTCTGGATCGCCTTTACATCGAATCGCACTTTTTGGTATTGAATCGAGCTTCTTAAGGATTTGCTTCGAAGACGAGCACCAAATACTCAGCAATACTCCAAAGGTGGAATTATCTAGACCTTGCAAAGGAGTAGAAGCTTTCTATTGGTGTTTAACGTGCCTTGGTAGCCGATTCCACAGCTTCTCCAAAGACAAGAATGTCCTGGACGTCTGCAGGTCGAACTAGGTGATCAAGAACCACGTCTACCTGTAAAGTAGGTCTTGCAAATACTGCTCTAGGTAGTTTTTGACCGATTCTGGATCGCCTTTACATTGAATCGTTCTTTATGGTATTGAATCGAGCTTCTTAAGGATTTGCTTCGAAGACGAGCACCAAATGCGTGGTAATACTCCAAAGGTGGACATATCTGGACCTTGTAAAGGAGTAGAAGCTTTCTATTGGTGTTTAACGTGCCTTGGTAGCCGATTCCACAGCTTCTCCAAAGACAAGAATGTCCTGGACGTCTGCAGGTCGAACTAGGTGATCAAGAACCACGTCTACCTGTGTAGTAGGTCTTGCAAATACTGCTCTAGGTAGTTTTTGGCCAATTCTGGATCGTCTTTACATCGAATAGCACTTTTTGGTATTGAATCGAGCTTCTTAAGGATTTGCTTCGAAGACGAGCACCAAATACTCAGCAATACTCCAAAGGTGGAATTATCTAGACCTTGCAAAGGAGTAGAAGCTTTCTATTGGTGTTTAACGTGCCTTGGTAGCCGATTCCACAGCTTCTCCAAAGACAAGAATGTCCTGGACGTCTGCAGGTCGAACTAGGTGATCAAGAACCACGTCTACCTGTGTAGTAGGTCTTGCAAATACTGCTCTAGGTAGTTTTGGACCAATTCTGGATCGCCTTTACATCGAATCGCACTTTTTGGTATTGAATCGAGCTTCTTAAGGATTTGCTTCGAAGACGAGCACCAAATGCGTGGCAATACTCCAAAGGTGGACATATCTGGACATTGTAAAGGAGTAGAAGCTTTCTATTGGTGTTTAACGTGCCTTGGTAGCCGATTCCACAGCTTCTCCGAGGACAAGAATGTCCTGGACGTCTGCAGGTCGAACTAGGTGATCAAGAACCACGTCTACCTGTGTAGTAGGTCTTGCAAATACTGCTCTAGGTAGTTTTGGACCAATTCTGGATCGCCTTTACATCGAATCGCACTTTTTGGTATTGAATCGAGCTTCTTAAGGATTTGCTTCGAAGACGAGCACCAAATGCGTGGCAATACTCCAAAGGTGGACATATCTGGACATTGTAAAGGAGTAGAAGCTTTCTATTGGTGTTTAACGTGCCTTGGTAGCCGATTCCACAGCTTCTCCGAGGACAAGAATGTCCTGGACGTCTGCAGGTCGAACTAGGTGATCAAGAACCACGTCTACCTGTGTAGTAGGTCTTGCAAATACTGCTCTAGGTAGTTTTGGACCAATTCTGGATCGCCTTTACATCGAATCGCACTTTTTGGTATTGAATCGAGCTTCTTAAGGATTTGCTTCGAAGACGAGCACCAAATGCGTGGCAATACTCCAAAGGTGGACATATCTGGACATTGTAAAGGAGTAGAAGCTTTCTATTGGTGTTTAACGTGCCTTGGTAGCCGATTCCACAGCTTCTCCGAGGACAAGAATGTCCTGGACGTCTGCAGGTCGAACTAGGTGATCAAGAACCACGTCTACCTGTGTAGTAGGTCTTGCAAATACTGCTCTAGGTAGTTTTGGACCAATTCTGGATCGCCTTTACATCGAATCGCACTTTTTGGTATTGAATCGAGCTTTTTAAGGATTTGCTTCGAAGACGAGCACCAAATGCGTGGCAATACTCCAAAGGTGGACATATCTGGACCTTGTAAAGGAGTAGAAGCTTTCTATTGGTGTTTAACGTGCCTTGGTAGCCGATTCCACAGCTTCTCCAAAGACAAGAATGTCCTGGACGTCTGCAGGTCGAACTAGGTGATCAAGAACCACGTCTACCTGTGTAGTAGGTCTTGCAAATACTGCTCTAGGTAGTTTTTGGCCAATTCTGGATCGTCTTTACATCGAATAGCACTTTTTGGTATTGAATCGAGCTTCTTAAGGATTTGCTTCGAAGACGACCACCAAATACTCAGTAATACTCCAAAGGTGGACATATCTGGAACTTGTAAAGGAGTAGAAGCTTCGACAGGCGATTTGGTGATTCCTACAGAATCAAATCCTGATTTGTAGTACCAGTTTTCTTTTTTGGAAACATCATCCTAATGAATTTGCTATAAATAATTCAATAAATTACTTATTTAAACCAATTTTCGATACGACATTTGAAAAATCAAAAATACCTCGTACTGAAATTATGAAATTTCCTCTTAATTTTCAAATAAGCAGGGCAGGACTCTAAAAATTTATATATTACTAAAGTCGGTTCGCCTATCGGGGGACATATTTAATTTGCCGTCAATATTTTTTTTTATTGAAGGTAAAGTCATTATACAAAATAGATAATTACGAAGCTATCACCTGTTACTAATATTACATAAAAAAAAGGTGTTGATACGTCAATTTAGATATACATTATAATTTGTTTTATTAAAAATGATAGTAGCTGTATATATATAGTGTCAGATAAAAACGATAAGGTCTAAAAACTAATAAAACGTAAATAATAACCATAAATATCATTGACAGTTGATATTTCTTCTTCTTTTCTTACTTATTCGCCGTCATAATCGTCGTCTTTTTTATCCTAAACAGTGTAAATCAGTTTTACTATATTTTTCAGCCCCGTACATATTTTTTTCCCACGACTCCTCGGGAGTTTCTTCAGGAGACTTCAGAAGGAGTTTCAGTTCATTTGAACGAACTTTTCAATAATAAATCAACGGGAAAACCACTCCATAGAAAACATCATAAATCATTAATGACTACGAGTGGACTAGGTTGAAGATTAAAAATTAAAAATGTTGTAGAAGAAACTGGTTATATTATAAATTAAAAAAGAAGACGAAATAAATAAATAAAATATAGTTTAAATTTTATATACGTAAATTGATATTTAATATTTAATTAACCCCAAATAATTAATTAAATTAAACGCTCTAATTAATATTTTTTGGTACAAATAAAAATTTTTGAATTTGGAAATTTGTACTACGTGATATAAATGTGATTAATGATGAAAAAAATATTAAAAAATCGCATTTAATAAAGTAGATCTGACTATATGACAAAAAATGATTTTTTTTTCATATTTCTACTTACCAAAAAAAATTTCCGATACAAATTATTAAATTTTGATTATTCGTAGTATAAAATAAAAATTGTTTAGATGGAAATATCGGGTTGCACATCGAGGTTTTTTGGATCACAAAAACAAAACTACTTCATCGGAAGTTTCGCACGTCGAAACGAACCTGGATTCGAAACGGATTTCGAGGAATTGCGGATTTCGGGATGGAGTTGAAACGAAACTGAGGAGGAGACGCGAACGACGGCGCTCAACCGGTGACGGCTGGAGACGCTTCTACAGTGGCGGAGATTAAACAAAAATTCGCTTTTTATTCCAGAAAAATTTGAAATAAAAATGGGAAAAAATATTTTTGAGAGGGTTGATATTTAGTATTAATTGTCGATCAATTCCGAATGGGGTGCGTCAAAATCACGTGATTCAAACGCTTATACGAGGACGGTTCATAAATTCGATTCGAAAATTCGCTTTTATTTTTATTAGTGATTAACGAAATGGCGGAAAAGTTGAATTTTGTTTCCCAGTGTATTAGACAATCCGATTCACGTACATAAAATCGATGGGGGTTTGAAAAAAACAACAAAAAGATCGGGAATAAATATTTATTCACAATTTATTATATAATTAAAATAAATATAAACTTAACGTGTATATTCTTATATAAAAAAAACATCACAAACTTTTTTTCGAAGAGTATCTTTTTTTAAAAAAAAAACATAAATAAAACTTATAGGTTATATAATAACTCAATAAGCAAATATTAGATCGAAAGTTACTAAACTTTTTAACTGTACCCCGTATATACATATGAGTGAAAATACTTGAATATACGATATTTTGTGAATTTTGAAATAGTCGTTTTATGAAACTTGTATTATTAAATGTGATATTTAAAAAATTATAACCTAATAATAATACAGGGTTATCCATTTAGGAATACCGAAAAGTTTATTTATTTAAATATCGATTCGCCCTGTATGATTTATGGGGATTTACGAGTGGAATGATTATTTTTCGATAAATATCAAACTTAATTTTCAAAATTTCGTCATTTCTAATACAGGGTTAACCATTTAGAAATACCGAAAAGTTTATTTATTTAAATATCGATTCGCCCTGTATGATTTATGGGGATTTACGAGTGGAATGATTATTTTTCGATAAATATCAAACTTAATTTTCAAAATTTCGTCATTTCTAATACAGGGTTAACCATTTAGAAATACCGAAAAGTTTATTTATTTAAATATCGATTCGCCCTGTATGATTTATGGGGATTTACGAGTGGAATGATTATTTTTCGATAAATATCAAACTTAATTTTCAAAATTTCGTCATTTCTAATACAGGGTTATCCATTTAGAAATACCGAAAAGTTTATTTATTTAAATATCGATTCGCCCTGTATGATTTATGGGGATTTACGAGTGGAATGATTATTTTTCGATAAATATCAAACTTAATTTTCAAAATTTCGTCATTTCTAATACAGGGTTAACCATTTAGAAATACCGAAAAGTTTATTTATTTAAATATCGATTCGCCCTGTATGATTTATGGGGATTTACGAGTGGAATGATTATTTTTCGATAAATATCAAACTTAATTTTCAAAATTTCGTCATTTCTAATACAGGGTTATCCATTTAGAAATACCGAAAAGTTTATTTATTTAAATATCGATTCGCCCTGTATGATTTATGGGGATTTACGAGTGGAATGATTATTTTTCGATAAATATCAAACTCAATTTTCAAAATTTCGTCATTTCTAATACAGGGTTATCCATTTAGAAATACCGAAAAGTTTATTTATTTAAATATCGATTCGCCCTGTATGATTTATGGGAATTTACGAGTGGAATGATTATTTTTCGATAAATATCAAACTTAATTTTCAAAATTTCGTCATTTCTAATACAGGGTTATCCATTTAGAAATACCGAAAAGTTTATTTATTTAAATATCGATTCGCCCTGTATGATTTATGGGGATTTACGAGTGGAATGATTATTTTTCGATAAATATCAAACTTAATTTTCAAAATTTCGTCATTTCTAATACAGGGTTAACCATTTAGAAATACCGAAAAGTTTATTTATTTAAATATCGATTCGCCCTGTATGATTTATGGGAATCTACGAGTGGAATGATTATTTTTCGATAAATATCAAACTTAATTTTCAAAATTTCGTCATTTCTAATACAGGGTTATCCATTTAGAAATACCGAAAAGTTTATTTATTTAAATATCGATTCGCCCTGTATGATTTATGGGAATTTACGAGTGGAATGATTATTTTTCGATAAATATCAAACTTAATTTTCAAAATTTCGTCATTTCTAATACAGGGTTAACCATTTAGGAATACCGAAAAGTTTATTTATTTAAATATCGATTCGCCCTGTATGATTTATGGGGATTTACGAGTGGAATGATTATTTTTCGATAAATATCAAACTCAATTTTCAAAATTTCGTCATTTCTAATACAGGGTTAACCATTTAGAAATACCGAAAAGTTTATTTATTTAAATATCGATTCGCCCTGTATGATTTATGGGGATTTACGAGTGGAATGATTATTTTTCGATAAATATCAAACTTAATTTTCAAAATTTCGTCATTTCTAATACAGGGTTAACCATTTAGGAATACCGAAAAGTTTATTTATTTAAATATCGATTCGCCCTGTATGATTTATGGGGATTTACGAGTGGAATGATTATTTTTCGATAAATATCAAACTTAATTTTCAAAATTTCGTCATTTCTAATACAGGGTTAACCATTTAGGAATACCGAAAAGTTTATTTATTTAAATATCGATTCGCCCTGTATGATTTATGGGGATTTACGAGTGGAATGATTATTTTTCGATAAATATCAAACTCAATTTTCAAAATTTCGTCATTTCTAATACAGGGTTATCCATTTAGAAATACCGAAAAGTTTATTTATTTAAATATCGATTCGCCCTGTATGATTTATGGGAATTTACGAGTGGAATGATTATTTTTCGATAAATATCAAACTTAATTTTCAAAATTTCGTCATTTCTAATACAGGGTTATCCATTTAGAAATACCGAAAAGTTTATTTATTTAAATATCGATTCGCCCTGTATGATTTATGGGGATTTACGAGTGGAATGATTATTTTTCGATAAATATCAAACTTAATTTTCAAAATTTCGTCATTTCTAATACAGGGTTAACCATTTAGAAATACCGAAAAGTTTATTTATTTAAATATCGATTCGCCCTGTATGATTTATGGGAATCTACGAGTGGAATGATTATTTTTCGATAAATATCAAACTTAATTTTCAAAATTTCGTCATTTCTAATACAGGGTTATCCATTTAGAAATACCGAAAAGTTTATTTATTTAAATATCGATTCGCCCTGTATGATTTATGGGAATTTACGAGTGGAATGATTATTTTTCGATAAATATCAAACTTAATTTTCAAAATTTCGTCATTTCTAATACAGGGTTAACCATTTAGGAATACCGAAAAGTTTATTTATTTAAATATCGATTCGCCCTGTATGATTTATGGGGATTTACGAGTGGAATGATTATTTTTCGATAAATATCAAACTTAATTTTCAAAATTTCGTCATTTCTAATACAGGGTTAACCATTTAGGAATACCGAAAAGTTTATTTATTTAAATATCGATTCGCCCTGTATGATTTATGGGGATTTACGAGTGGAATGATTATTTTTCGATAAATATCAAACTCAATTTTCAAAATTTCGTCATTTCTAATACAGGGTTAACCATTTAGAAATACCGAAAAGTTTATTTATTTAAATATCGATTCGCCCTGTATGATTTATGGGAATTTACGAGTGGAATGATTATTTTTCGATAAATATCAAACTTAATTTTCAAAATTTCGTCATTTCTAATACAGGGTTAACCATTTAGAAATACCGAAAAGTTTATTTATTTAAATATCGATTCGCCCTGTATGATTTATGGGGATTTACGAGTGGAATGATTATTTTTCGATAAATATCAAACTTAATTTTCAAAATTTCGTCATTTCTAATACAGGGTTAACCATTTAGAAATACCGAAAAGTTTATTTATTTAAATATCGATTCGCCCTGTATGATTTATGGGGATTTACGAGTGGAATGATTATTTTTCGATAAATATCAAACTTAATTTTCAAAATTTCGTCATTTCTAATACAGGGTTATCCATTTAGAAATACCGAAAAGTTTATTTATTTAAATATCGATTCGCCCTGTATGATTTATGGGGATTTACGAGTGGAATGATTATTTTTCGATAAATATCAAACTTAATTTTCAAAATTTCGTCATTTCTAATACAGGGTTATCCATTTAGAAATACCGAAAAGTTTATTTATTTAAATATCGATTCGCCCTGTATGATTTATGGGGATTTACGAGTGGAATGATTATTTTTCGATAAATATCAAACTTAATTTTCAAAATTTCGTCATTTCTAATACAGGGTTATCCATTTAGAAATACCGAAAAGTTTATTTATTTAAATATCGATTCGCCCTGTATGATTTATGGGGATTTACGAGTGGAATGATTATTTTTCGATAAATATCAAACTTAATTTTCAAAATTTCGTCATTTCTAATACAGGGTTAACCATTTAGAAATACCGAAAAGTTTATTTATTTAAATATCGATTCGCCCTGTATGATTTATGGGGATTTACGAGTGGAATGATTATTTTTCGATAAATATCAAACTTAATTTTCAAAATTTCGTCATTTCTAATACAGGGTTATCCATTTAGGAATACCGAAAAGTTTATTTATTTAAATATCGATTCGCCCTGTATGATTTATGGGGATTTACGAGTGGAATGATTATTTTTCGATAAATATCAAACTTAATTTTCAAAATTTCGTCATTTCTAATACAGGGTTATCCATTTAGGAATACCGAAAAATTTATTTATTTAAATTTCGATTCGCCCCGTATTACATTATTACTAAAATTTCATTTGATCGATTATAACTCAAAAACGACGGTTTTCCAATAGATTACCAGTATACCTACTAAATTTTAAAGATTATTTATCAAAAAAACGATATCACGTCATACAATCTATAATTACCTTTCAATTACCTGCGATAAAATTCACAAAATTATTTTATCGATTCCAATTTTAATTCATTATAACTTCCTTTTAATCTAACATTATCTTTACACAACCGCGTGTAATCAATTGTTTTTTAATTATTTTATTTTCAAAATTTAATATATCTATATACGTTTACGATACGATTCGATAAAAAAATTTCATCCCACAACGTTCTTATCGAAATATCCCCCGGTATATTCCGAATTTTTCTCTACAATTTATCCCGAAAATCTCATTCGGTCACCGAAACTAGCGATTCAAGTACGAAATACCTCGAGAACTGTTTCATGTCTCACACCGTATATTTCCACACTGTATATAATTATCTAGTGTACGTAAAAAAAATGAGATATGAGTTATATGTCGAAATACGCTAAAATAAAACCGTCTGACATACTATGGCCGAAGTTACCATACAAATATAAAACACCCCTAATATTACCCCGGATATTTTCGATAATCTGAATTTGTTTAATAAAAGGGTGAGATACAAAACGACTGCGGCGATTATTAACGACATTATCGTATATTCGATCGAACCGGATTTAATTAGAACCGGATGGGCGCTCGTGAAACCCTGTATGATATTTTTTAGAAACCAAGGTATACCCAGTGAATATAAAACGTTCATCGTGTTCGCTCCGAGGGAATTGGATACCCCGAAACTACCTTCACCTAAAACAATCGATTATTCGAAATATTTTTGTTAGAATTAATTTTTGATAGTTGACTCACCCCTTCGAGCGATAATCGTCATGGAAACTGTCTCTGGTAAACAACCCCCGACTGCCATTAAAGTCATACCCAACAAAGCGTCCGGTAGATTTGTCACTTGGCCTAATAAAACAAAAAAATACTTCAAAAATTCGGGCGTCTACTAAATCCAGTTCAAACTGGATGTTCCGGCGCCTTGTCCTGACCTAGAGATGATTTTTTAGTAAATTTGTAAACATGGAAAAGATTGGTCGTCGTTTTATGATCAAATTATTGTATTTGGAAGCCCAACTTATATAAAAACTGAACTAGATTGTTGGTTATCGACTGTAGCGTAGTTTAGACGAGACCGTACGACCTACGTAGACTGGAATCGTCGATTGTGAACTAGTAGACGTGGTAGGTATTCAAAAAAATGAGGTACATCGTGTTTTACAGGAATATTTAGACACTTTCATTACTATAGATGAAACGTGGGTTCATAAATTCACGTTAGAAACAAACAAACAATCAAAACAACGGATTGAACCAGGAAGAACCGGTTCCGAAGAAGGTAAAAACTGTTTCATCTGTAGGCAAAATCATGGCGTCGGTTTTATGGGATTTGCGTTGGATTTAATATCTTGATAAAGAAATTAATCAACTGTGAGTATTATGCAACGTTTGGGCGTTGAAATCAAGCAAAAACCACCTCAATTGGTTAAGAAGAAGGCGTTGTTTCATCAAGACAATGCACCAGGTCATACATCCGCTATTTCAATGGCCAAAATCAATGAATTGAATCATTTAATTGCAAACTTATGCATCCTATTTGCCAGATTTAGTTCCCTCGGACTATTTTCTGTTCCCATACTACAAAAAACCGCTCAGCGATTAAAGATTTTCCAGCAATGAAAGCGGTTAATGCCAAATATCACACATCGTTGGGAAAAGTGTACGGGAAATGAAAAGTTCGAAAATTTTCGTTTTTCTTTTGGTTAGACCAGGTATTTCTGGTACCATCCACTTCTTGGAAGTCCCCTTAATCTTAAATCGACTCTTGGCGACTCAACCACGACCCAATACATCTGGATAATCGACCAAATGAAGTGATAACTCCAGAAATGTGGAAGAAAATCAACTGGATGAAGTGCTTGAACTAGCAAACATAATGGGCATTTTCATCGTGTTTGGTGATGTTTTACAGACATTTTCGGGCAGTTTAATCATCATGGATGAAACGTGGGTCCATTACTTCACGTTGGAAACAAACAAACAACCAAAACAATGGATTGAACCAGGAAGAACCGGTTCCGAAGAAGACAAAGACTGTTTCATTTGCAAACAAGGTTATGGCGACGGTTTTTTTGGGTTTTTCGCGGGATAATTTCCATTGAATATCTTGGAAAAGGAAAACCAATCAGCTGTGAGTATTATGCAACGTTTGGGCGTTGAAATCAAGCAATTGGTTAAGAAGAAGGCGTTGTTTCATCAAGACAATGCACCAGGTCAAAAATCCGCTATTTCAATGGCCAAAATCAATGAATTGAATCATTTAATTGCAAACTTATGCATCCTATTTGCCAGATTTAGTTCCCTCGGACTATTTTCTGTTCCCATACTACAAAAAACCGCTCAGCGATTAAAGATTTTCCAGCAATGAAAGCGGTTAATGCCAAATATCACACATCGTTGGGAAAAGTGTACGGGAAATGAAAAGTTCGAAAATTTTCGTTTTTCTTTTGGTTAGACCAGGTATTTCTGGTACCATCCACTTCTTGGAAGTCCCCTTAATCTTAAATCGACTCTTGGCGACTCAACCACGACCCAATACATCTGGATAATCGACCAAATGAAGTGATAACTCCAGAAATGTGGAAGAAAATCAACTGGATGAAGTGCTTGAACTAGCAAACATAATGGGCATTTTCATCGTGTTTGGTGATGTTTTACAGACATTTTCGGGCAGTTTAATCATCATGGATGAAACGTGGGTCCATTACTTCACGTTGGAAACAAACAAACAATCAAAACAATGGATTGAACCAGGAAGAACCGGTTCCGAAGAAGACAAAGACTGTTTCATTTGCAAACAAGGTTATGGCGACGATTTTTATGGGATTTGCGTGGGATAATTTCCATTTGATATATTGGAAAAGAAAAATCAATCAACTGTGAGTATTATGCAACGTTTGGGCGTTGAAATCAAGCAATTGGTTAAGAAGAAGGCGTTGTTTCATCAAGACAATGCACCAGGTCAAAAATCCGGTATTGCAATAGCAAAAACTAATGAATTATCCACCTTATTCGCCCGATTTAGTCTCCTATGATTATTTTCTGTTCTTATACTACAAAAAACCGCTCAGCGATCAAAGATTTCCCAGCAATGAAGTCGATTAATGTCAAATATCAAACATCGTTGGGAAAAGTGTACGAGAAATGAAAAGTTTCGTGTTTCTTTTGGTCAGGTCAGGTATTTCCGGTACCATCCACTTCTTGGAAGTCCTCCTTCATGTTAAATCGACACCTGGTGACTCGACCACTAGCCAATACGTAAAAAAATAAACTTTTTTCGAGATATTTCGTATTTATAAAAAAATTTCGATGCTTACCGATAATACTGATCATCCAACAGACAATATACGAATTGAGACCAATCCAAACGATGCACATGAAGAAAGTGACGGTGACGGGAAACCAATGGGGATAAACCAACGGATTCGGTATAGTACATCTCGTTATTAATTTCGTCGGCCAGGTGTAATAAAAAATAAACTTTTTGAAAAAATTACCTTCCGGTCTCCTAAACAGAGATTTTTGAGCTTCTACAAATTAAACATTAAATATTAATTATGCTACTACGAGGTGTGTTCAATAATTAATCAACCTTGTTTATCTTCCTCCTGCAATTTTTCCAAAACTTTTTGATGTTCGATTTCGAATTCGGGATCGTCCGGTTCTTTCATATAACTACCGAAAGCGGATAAAATCGATTGTTTGGGTTCGTCTTTAACTCCGCTAGTTTTTTTAACGTCTTCTTCGGTCACATCTTCGTCGGCAACTTTTGCGATCGTACTTATATCGTTGCGATTACCGGGGGAATCGGATATGTTAATTTTCTTTCGATTAACCAATCTTTTAACGAATCTGTGGATTCTTTTGTTGTTAAACATGATGGCGAAATAACAAACGTAGATTGTTAGTGGTATTAACGATTCGTACCAAAAGATGTTGCTGTCCCAAGTTATGAAAATCAATACGGTTACCGATAATATGTATATGAATGTATCTCTCGATAGGGGGTACCAATCTAATTGGAGGGGCTGGAAAACGAACGGAATTAACGTGGTACTTTACGGTATTGTGTTCGATAGACTTACATAGGGGCTGTTTAAACCTCCCACGGCCGGTACTAATAGAGTATTGCACATTAATGAACCCACGATGGTACCTATGCCGAGATTAGATTCGGAAATGAAAGTACTGATTATGTTGGTGAAAAATTCCGGGGTTGAAGTAGCTATCGACATAAATGTAGCGGCTGCAACGTCCTGCAATATATAATTTCGTTACAAATAACGTTTGTAACTTGTTACGAATAAAATTGATACGATAATTGATGATGACGATTAGTTTTGATTTAACAATACTTTTTGATCATCCTGTATATATATATACGAGGATTGTTGCTTACTTTTTTAAATATGGCAACACTGGTCATGAAGTTTGATGTTTGTTATTGAAGAACGTACTCGGAACGTGTTGTTATACGAGTGTTGTTCGAAATATTCATATCGGAATCGAATCTTGATTAATTTTTATAATTTTCGATTTTTTTCGGTAGAAACTTTTTGAAAAATCGGGGAAATTGATGTAGAAGACACCACCGACGAGGTTTTGTATAACAATTCGTACAAAAAACTTGTATTTATACGAGTGTTGTCGAAATATTCGTCTCGGAATCGAATCTTGATTAATTTTTATGATTTTCGATTTTTTTCGGTAGAAACTTTTTGAAAAATCGAGGAAACTGATGTAGAAGACAAAACCGATGAGGTTTTGTATAACAATTCGTACAAAAAACTTGTATTTATACGAGTGTTGTTCGAAATATTCGTCTCGGAATCGAATCTTGATTAATTTTTATGATTTTCGATTTTTTTCGGTAGAAACTTTTTGAAAAATCGAGGAAACTGATGTAGAAGACACCACCGACGAGGTTTTGTATAACAATTCGTACAAAAAACTTGTATTTATACGAGTGTTGTTCGAAATATTCGTCTCGGAATCGAATCTTGATTAATTTTTATGATTTTCGATTTTTTTCGGTAGAAACTTTTTGAAAAATCGAGGAAACTGATGTAGAAGACAAAACCGATGAGGTTTTGTATAACAATTCGTACAAAAAACTTGTATTTATACGAGTGTTGTTCGAAATATTCGTCTCGGAATCGAATCTTGATTAATTTTTATGATTTTCGATTTTTTTCGGTAGAAACTTTTTGAAAAATCGAGGAAACTGATGTAGAAGACACCACCGACGAGGTTTTGTATAACAATTCGTACAAAAAACTTGTATTTATACGAGTGTTGTTCGAAATATTCGTCTCGGAATCGAATCTTGATTAATTTTTATGATTTTCGATTTTTTTCGGTAGAAACTTTTTGAAAAATCGAGAAAACTGATGTTGAAGACAAAACCGATGAGGTTTTGTATAACAATTCGTACAAAAAACTTGTATTTATACGAGTGTTGTTCGAAATATTCGTCTCGGAATCGAATCTTGATTAATTTTTATGATTTTCGATTTTTTTCGGTAGAAACTTTTTGAAAAATCGAGGAAACTGATGTAGAAGACACCACCGACGAGGTTTTGTATAACAATTCGTACAAAAAACTTGTATTTATACGAGTGTTGTTCGAAATATTCGTCTCGGAATCGAATCTTGATTAATTTTTATGATTTTCGATTTTTTTCGGTAGAAACTTTTTGAAAAATCGAGAAAACTGATGTTGAAGACAAAACCGATGAGGTTTTGTATAACAATTCGTACAAAAAACTTGTATTTATACGAGTGTTGTTCGAAATATTCGTCTCGGAATCGAATCTTGATTAATTTTTATGATTTTCGATTTTTTTCGGTAGAAACTTTTTGAAAAATCGAGAAAACTGATGTTGAAGACAAAACCGACGAGGTTTTGTATAACAATTCGTACAAAAAACTTGTATTTATACGAGTGTTGTCGAAATATTCGTCTCGGAATCGAATCTTGATTAATTTTTATGATTTTCGATTTTTTTCGGTAGAAACTTTTTGAAAAATCGAGGAAACTGATGTTGAAGACAAAACCGACGAGGTTTTGTATAACAAATCGTACAAAAAACTTGTATTTATACGAGTGTTGTTCGAAATATTCGTCTCGGAATCGAATCTTGATTAATTTTTATGATTTTCGATTTTTTTCGGTAGAAACTTTTTGAAAAATCGAGGAAACTGATGTAGAAGACAAAACCGATGAGGTTTTGTATAACAATTCGTACAAAAAACTTGTATTTATACGAGTGTTGTTCGAAATATTCGTCTCGGAATCGAATCTTGATTAATTTTTATGATTTTCGATTTTTTTCGGTAGAAACTTTTTGAAAAATCGAGGAAACTGATGTAGAAGACACCACCGACGAGGTTTTGTATAACAATTCGTACAAAAAACTTGTATTTATACGAGTGTTGTTCGAAATATTCGTCTCGGAATCGAATCTTGATTAATTTTTATGATTTTCGATTTTTTTCGGTAGAAACTTTTTGAAAAATCGAGAAAACTGATGTTGAAGACAAAACCGATGAGGTTTTGTATAACAATTCGTACAAAAAACTTGTATTTATACGAGTGTTGTTCGAAATTTTCGCCTCGGAATCGAATCTTGATTAATTTTTATAATTTTCGAATTTTTTTGGTAGAAACTTTTTGAAAAATCGGGGAAATTGATGTAGAAGACAAAACCGATGAGGTTTTGTATAACAATTCGTACAAAAAACTTGTATTTATACGAGTGTTGTTCGAAATATTCGTCTCGGAATCGAATCTTGATTAATTTTTATGATTTTCGATTTTTTTCGGTAGAAACTTTTTGAAAAATCGAGAAAACTGATGTTGAAGACAAAACCGATGAGGTTTTGTATAACAATTCGTACAAAAAACTTGTATTTATACGAGTGTTGTTCGAAATTTTCGCCTCGGAATCGAATCTTGATTAATTTTTATAATTTTCGAATTTTTTTGGTAGAAACTTTTTGAAAAATCGGGGAAATTGATGTAGAAGACAAAACCGATGAGGTTTTGTATAACAATTCGTACAAAAAACTT
This sequence comes from Diorhabda sublineata, assembly GCF_026230105.1. Classification (NCBI taxonomy): domain Eukaryota; kingdom Metazoa; phylum Arthropoda; class Insecta; order Coleoptera; family Chrysomelidae; genus Diorhabda; species Diorhabda sublineata. The sequence continues at coordinate 616,679 of NC_079474.1, read as the reverse complement.
GTATTTATACGAGTGTTGTTCGAAATATTCGTCTCGGAATCGAATCTTGATTAATTTTTATGATTTTCGATTTTTTTCGGTAGAAACTTTTTGAAAAATCGAGGAAACTGATGTAGAAGACACCACCGACGAGGTTTTGTATAACAATTCGTACAAAAAACTTGTATTTATACGAGTGTTGTCGAAATATTCGTCTCGGAATCGAATCTTGATTAATTTTTATGATTTTCGATTTTTTTCGGTAGAAACTTTTTGAAAAATCGAGAAAACTGATGTTGAAGACAAAACCGATGAGGTTTTGTATAACAATTCGTACAAAAAACTTGTATTTATACGAGTGTTGTTCGAAATTTTCGCCTCGGAATCGAATCTTGATTAATTTTTATAATTTTCGAATTTTTTTGGTAGAAACTTTTTGAAAAATCGGGGAAATTGATGTAGAAGACAAAACCGATGAGGTTTTGTATAACAATTCGTACAAAAAACTTGTATTTATACGAGTGTTGTTCGAAATATTCGTCTCGGAATCGAATCTTGATTAATTTTTATGATTTTCGATTTTTTTCGGTAGAAACTTTTTGAAAAATCGAGGAAACTGATGTAGAAGACACCACCGACGAGGTTTTGTATAACAATTCGTACAAAAAACTTGTATTTATACGAGTGTTGTTCGAAATATTCGTCTCGGAATCGAATCTTGATTAATTTTTATGATTTTCGATTTTTTTCGGTAGAAACTTTTTGAAAAATCGAGAAAACTGATGTAGAAGACACCACCGACGAGGTTTTGTATAACAATTCGTACAAAAAACTTGTATTTATACGAGTGTTGTCGAAATATTCGTCTCGGAATCGAATCTTGATTAATTTTTATGATTTTCGATTTTTTTCGGTAGAAACTTTTTGAAAAATCGAGAAAACTGATGTTGAAGACAAAACCGATGAGGTTTTGTATAACAATTCGTACAAAAAACTTGTATTTATACGAGTGTTGTTCGAAATTTTCGCCTCGGAATCGAATCTTGATTAATTTTTATAATTTTCGAATTTTTTTGGTAGAAACTTTTTGAAAAATCGGGGAAATTGATGTAGAAGACAAAACCGATGAGGTTTTGTATAACAATTCGTACAAAAAACTTGTATTTATACGAGTGTTGTTCGAAATATTCGTCTCGGAATCGAATCTTGATTAATTTTTATGATTTTCGATTTTTTTCGGTAGAAACTTTTTGAAAAATCGAGGAAACTGATGTAGAAGACACCACCGACGAGGTTTTGTATAACAATTCGTACAAAAAACTTGTATTTATACGAGTGTTGTTCGAAATATTCGTCTCGGAATCGAATCTTGATTAATTTTTATGATTTTCGATTTTTTTCGGTAGAAACTTTTTGAAAAATCGGGGAAATTGATGTAGAAGACAAAACCGATGAGGTTTTGTATAACAAATCGTACAAAAAACTTGTATTTATACGAGTGTTGTTCGAAATATTCGTCTCGGAATCGAATCTTGATTAATTTTTATGATTTTCGATTTTTTTCGGTAGAAACTTTTTGAAAAATCGGGGAAATTGATGTAGAAGACAAAACCGATGAGGTTTTGTATAACAATTCGTACAAAAAACTTGTATTTATACGAGTGTTGTTCGAAATATTCGTCTCGGAATCGAATCTTGATTAATTTTTATGATTTTCGATTTTTTTCGGTAGAAACTTTTTGAAAAATCGAGAAAACTGATGTTGAAGACAAAACCGATGAGGTTTTGTATAACAATTCGTACAAAAAACTTGTATTTATACGAGTGTTGTTCGAAATTTTCGCCTCGGAATCGAATCTTGATTAATTTTTATAATTTTCGAATTTTTTTGGTAGAAACTTTTTGAAAAATCGGGGAAATTGATGTAGAAGACAAAACCGATGAGGTTTTGTATAACAAATCGTACAAAAAACTTGTATTTATACGAGTGTTGTTCGAAATATTCGTCTCGGAATCGAATCTTGATTAATTTTTATGATTTTCGATTTTTTTCGGTAGAAACTTTTTGAAAAATCGGGGAAATTGATGTAGAAGACAAAACCGACGAGGTTTTGTATAACAAATCGTACAAAAAACTTGTATTTATACGAGTGTTGTCGAAATATTCGTCTCGGAATCGAATCTTGATTAATTTTTATGATTTTCGATTTTTTTCGGTAGAAACTTTTTTTTGAACAGTCAAAACATCGAATTATTGAATCATCCGCCGTTTGGGATTCAATAATTTCTTCAACAACCCTCGTAGTGTGCAGAATATCCTGTCAGAACAAGAGGGAATTTAAAATCTAGATATATAAGAAAATCCATAGCAATTTCGAAATATTTATGTTACGAGGGTACCGAAAAATGTTTACTTACCGGCGTTAAATTCAAAGTTTTACATATGGCTTCAACACATGGTAAAAAATAATCATTGCACACCACAGCTAATAAAGTAAACCCATAAATACCGATGAAAATAACTAATATAATACCCCCTTTCAATATTTGATCCTCCGTTAGAAGCTGGGGGAAATTATCGTCATCGTCTTCGACGACGGTACTATTCAAAAATCTAAAATACATTGAATCAAATCAATTTATCGAAATAAATTCTTTACAACAGATTGATATTTACGTTTATATTTATTTGTAATTAAATAGTTACTTTGAATATGGTCTAGCGAACGGTACGAAAAATATTTGTCGTTTATATCGCAATATATCTTCCGTGACAATATCGTGAGTTGTTTCATTGTTTTCTTCAATTAAATCGTAGCAACCTGAAAATTCGAAAATTTTAAACTCGCATGAAGAAACTCTAAACGGCGGACACTCGGAATCGCTTAACTACGACGTTGATACCCATTAGGAACGGTCATTATTTCTAAAAGTGAAGGAGAGATAAGACAAACACAAATTTAAACCTCCACGTCAGAATAGAATTCATGTTAATATCAAGTTCGGTCGGTAAGGACCTTGAAAGTCTAAATTGATCGAAAAACTTTGAGATGCGGGTCTATAAACGCAGAATGGACTCGCAGAATCACCAACGACGAAGTACTAAGCCGAATTGGTCGCGAAAGACAATTATTGGGACGAAAAACGTGATCAATGAGAAGAAGACACTTGGAATCGCTTAACTACGACGTTGATACCCATTAGGCACTGGATGATCGTCGACTGAAAGAACACGAGCTAGCCGACATGGACTGAAGAGGGAGGACCGGGTTCAAAGAAGACGAAGACGTTCCATCTGCTGGCAAAGTCATGGCGTCATAATTTTTATTTGATATCTTGAAAAAGGGAAAATTATCGAAAGCTACTGACGAAATAGTTTGATTACTGCTAAAAACGTGTTTTTTTTTTAAATAATAATGAATGGATTATTAAAATCATGATTCCAAAGACTTACCTATGGATTCTATATAGCACACTACAACTAGTACTGCGACTAGTCTCATAAAATTCACACAAACTGTCATGATAACTATAAAAATTGAATTAAAAACATCGGTGGAAATATTGACTACTACACATTATTTTATATCTATAATAGAAAAAGTAGGATTTATCTTTGAGTATTAATTAATACTTATCGTTCGAAAAGATCATTGAATGATATAAAAACACACATATAATCGTAAATCAAATATTAATGAGGTATTAGACAATAAAATAAGTGGTTTCTATACTTTACGAACTCAAATCCTATCGGGAGAATTTCTCTCAGATATTCTCTGGATGTATCTTATACACAAAATATTTATATCAATCCTCACATGAATATAATTTGAGTAATTTGTGGGAACTTAGACAATTGGAATCGCTCAACTACGACGTTGATTCCCATTAGGAACGGTCAGTGTACGATATTAACGCATAGAAGTTGACTGGATAATTATATGATTCTTAAAAGTCATATTAATATAAAATAAAAGTAATTTGTGGGAACTTAGACACTTGGAATCGCTCAACTACGTCGTTGTTTCCCATTAGAAATGGTCAGTGTACAATATTAACGCATAGAAGTTGACTGGATAATTATATGATTCTTAAAAATCATATTAATATAAAATACAAGTAATTTGGGGGAACTTAGACACTTGGAATCGCTCAACTACGACGTTGATTCCCATTAGGAACGGTCAGTGTACGATATTAACGCATAGAAGTTGACTGGATAATTATATGATTCTTAAAAATCATATTAATATAAAATACAAGTAATTTGGGGGAACTTAGACACTTGGAATCGCTCAACTACGACGTTGATTCCCATTAGGAACGGTCAGTGTACAATATTAACGCATAGAAGTTGACTGGATAATTATATGATTCTTAAAAATCATATTAATATAAAATACAAGTAATTTGGGGGAACTTAGACACTTGGAATCGCTCAACTACGACGTTGATTCCCATTAGGAACGGTCAGTGTACGATATTAACGCATAGAAGTTGACTGGATAATTATATGATTCTTAAAAATCATATTAATATAAAATACAAGTAATTTGGGGGAACTTAGACACTTGGAATCGCTCAACTACGACGTTGATTCCCATTAGGAACGGTCAGTGTACGATATTAACGCATAGAAGTTGACTGGATAATTATATGATTCTTAAAAATCATATTAATATAAAATACAAGTAATTTGGGGGAACTTAGACACTTGGAATCGCTCAACTACGACGTTGATTCCCATTAGGAACGGTCAGTGTACGATATTAACGCATAGAAGTTGACTGGATAATTATATGATTCTTAAAAATCATATTAATATAAAATACAAGTAATTTGGGGGAACTTAGACACTTGGAATCGCTCAACTACGACGTTGATTCCCATTAGGAACGGTCAGTGTACGATATTAACGCATAGAAGTTGACTGGATAATTATATGATTCTTAAAAATCATATTAATATAAAATACAAGTAATTTGGGGGAACTTAGACACTTGGAATCGCTCAACTACGACGTTGATTCCCATTAGGAACGGTCAGTGTACAATATTAACGCATAGAAGTTAAGTGGATAATTATATGATTCTTAAAAGTCATATTAATATAAAATAAAAGTAATTTGTGGGAACTTAGACACTTGGAATCGCTCAACTACGTCGTTGTTTCCCATTAGAAATGGTCAGTGTACAATATTAAGGAATAGAAGTTGACTGGATAATTATATGATTCTTAAAAATCATATTAATATAAAATACAAGTAATTTGGGGGAACTTAGACACTTGGAATCGCTCAACTACGTCGTTGTTTCCCATTAGAAATGGTCAGTGTACAATATTAACGCATAGAAGTTGACTGGATAATTATATGATTCTTAAAAGTCATATTAATATAAAATAAAAGTAATTTGTGGGAACTTAGACACTTGGAATCGCTCAACTACGACGTTGATTCCCATTAGGAACGGTCAGTGTACAATATTAACGCATAGAAGTTAAGTGGATAATTATATGATTCTTAAAAATCATATTAATATAAAATAAAAGTAATTTGTGGGAACTTAGACACTTGGAATCGCTCAACTACGACGTTGATTCCCATTAGGAACGGTCAGTGTACAATATTAAGGAATAGAAGTTGACTGAATAATTATATGATTCTTAAAAATCATATTAATATAAAATAAAAGTAATTTGTGGGAACTTAGACACTTGGAATCGCTTGATTACGACGTTGATTCCCATTAGGAACGGTCAGTGTACAATATTAAGGAATAGAAGTTGACTGGATAATTATATGATTCTTAAAAATCATATTAATATAAAATACAAGTAATTTGGGGGAACTTAGACACTTGGAATCGCTCAACTACGACGTTGATTCCCATTAGGAACGGTCAGTGTACGATATTAACGCATAGAAGTTGACTGGATAATTATATGATTCTTAAAAATCATATTAATATAAAATACAAGTAATTTGGGGGAACTTAGACACTTGGAATCGCTCAACTACGACGTTGATTCCCATTAGGAACGGTCAGTGTACAATATTAACGCATAGAAGTTGACTGGATAATTATATGATTCTTAAAAATCATATTAATATAAAATACAAGTAATTTGGGGGAACTTAGACACTTGGAATCGCTCAACTACGACGTTGATTCCCATTAGGAACGGTCAGTGTACGATATTAACGCATAGAAGTTGACTGGATAATTATATGATTCTTAAAAATCATATTAATATAAAATACAAGTAATTTGGGGGAACTTAGACACTTGGAATCACTCAACTACGACGTTGATTCCCATTAGGAACGGTCAGTGTACAATATTAACGCATAGAAGTTAAGTGGATAATTATATGATTCTTAAAAGTCATATTAATATAAAATAAAAGTAATTTGTGGGAACTTAGACACTTGGAATCGCTCAACTACGTCGTTGTTTCCCATTAGAAATGGTCAGTGTACAATATTAAGGAATAGAAGTTGACTGGATAATTATATGATTCTTAAAAATCATATTAATATAAAATACAAGTAATTTGGGGGAACTTAGACACTTGGAATCGCTCAACTACGACGTTGATTCCCATTAGGAACGGTCAGTGTACAATATTAACGCATAGAAGTTAAGTGGATAATTATATGATTCTTAAAAGTCATATTAATATAAAATAAAAGTAATTTGTGGGAACTTAGACACTTGGAATCGCTCAACTACGTCGTTGTTTCCCATTAGAAATGGTCAGTGTACAATATTAAGGAATAGAAGTTGACTGGATAATTATATGATTCTTAAAAATCATATTAATATAAAATACAAGTAATTTGGGGGAACTTAGACACTTGGAATCGCTCAACTACGACGTTGATTCCCATTAGGAACGGTCAGTGTACGATATTAACGCATAGAAGTTGACTGGATAATTATATGATTCTTAAAAATCATATTAATATAAAATACAAGTAATTTGGGGGAACTTAGACACTTGGAATCGCTCAACTACGACGTTGATTCCCATTAGGAACGGTCAGTGTACGATATTAACGCATAGAAGTTGACTGGATAATTATATGATTCTTAAAAATCATATTAATATAAAATACAAGTAATTTGGGGGAACTTAGACACTTGGAATCGCTCAACTACGACGTTGATTCCCATTAGGAACGGTCAGTGTACAATATTAACGCATAGAAGTTGACTGGATAATTATATGATTCTTAAAAATCATATTAATATAAAATACAAGTAATTTGGGGGAACTTAGACACTTGGAATCGCTCAACTACGACGTTGATTCCCATTAGGAACGGTCAGTGTACGATATTAACGCATAGAAGTTGACTGGATAATTATATGATTCTTAAAAGTCATATTAATATAAAATAAAAGTAATTTGTGGGAACTTAGACACTTGGAATCGCTCAACTACGACGTTGATTCCCATTAGGAACGGTCAGTGTACAATATTAACGCATAGAAGTTAAGTGGATAATTATATGATTCTTAAAAATCATATTAATATAAAATAAAAGTAATTTGTGGGAACTTAGACACTTGGAATCGCTCAACTACGACGTTGATTCCCATTAGAAACGGTCAGTGTACAATATTAAGGAATAGAAGTTGACTGAATAATTATATGATTCTTAAAAATCATATTAATATAAAATAAAAGTAATTTGTGGGAACTTAGACACTTGGAATCGCTTGATTACGACGTTGATTCCCATTAGGAACGGTCAGTGTACAATATTAAGGAATAGAAGTTGACTGAATAATTATATGATTCTTAAAAATCATATTAATATAAAATAAAAGTAATTTGTGGGAACTTAGACACTTGGAATCGCTTGATTACGACTTGGATTCCCATTAGGAACGGTCAGTGTACAATATTAAGGAATAGAAGTTGACTGAATAATTATATGATTCTTAAAAGTCATATTAATATAAAATAAAAGTAATTTGTGGGAACTTAGACACTTGGAATCGCTTGATTACGACGTTGATTCCCATTAGGAACGGTCAGTGTACAATATTAAGGAATAGAAGTTGACTGGATAATTATATGATTCTTAAAAATCATATTAATATAAAATACAAGTAATTTGGGGGAACTTAGACACTTGGAATCGCTCAACTACGACGTTGATTCCCATTAGGAACGGTCAGTGTACAATATTAACGCATAGAAGTTAAGTGGATAATTATATGATTCTTAAAAGTCATATTAATATAAAATAAAAGTAATTTGTGGGAACTTAGACACTTGGAATCGCTCAACTACGTCGTTGTTTCCCATTAGAAATGGTCAGTGTACAATATTAAGGAATAGAAGTTGACTGGATAATTATATGATTCTTAAAAATCATATTAATATAAAATACAAGTAATTTGGGGGAACTTAGACACTTGGAATCGCTCAACTACGACGTTGATTCCCATTAGGAACGGTCAGTGTACAATATTAACGCATAGAAGTTAAGTGGATAATTATATGATTCTTAAAAGTCATATTAATATAAAATAAAAGTAATTTGTGGGAACTTAGACACTTGGAATCGCTCAACTACGTCGTTGTTTCCCATTAGAAATGGTCAGTGTACAATATTAAGGAATAGAAGTTGACTGGATAATTATATGATTCTTAAAAATCATATTAATATAAAATACAAGTAATTTGGGGGAACTTAGACACTTGGAATCGCTCAACTACGACGTTGATTCCCATTAGGAACGGTCAGTGTACGATATTAACGCATAGAAGTTGACTGGATAATTATATGATTCTTAAAAATCATATTAATATAAAATACAAGTAATTTGGGGGAACTTAGACACTTGGAATCGCTCAACTACGACGTTGATTCCCATTAGGAACGGTCAGTGTACGATATTAACGCATAGAAGTTGACTGGATAATTATATGATTCTTAAAAATCATATTAATATAAAATACAAGTAATTTGGGGGAACTTAGACACTTGGAATCGCTCAACTACGACGTTGATTCCCATTAGGAACGGTCAGTGTACAATATTAACGCATAGAAGTTGACTGGATAATTATATGATTCTTAAAAATCATATTAATATAAAATACAAGTAATTTGGGGGAACTTAGACACTTGGAATCGCTCAACTACGACGTTGATTCCCATTAGGAACGGTCAGTGTACGATATTAACGCATAGAAGTTGACTGGATAATTATATGATTCTTAAAAGTCATATTAATATAAAATAAAAGTAATTTGTGGGAACTTAGACACTTGGAATCGCTCAACTACGACGTTGATTCCCATTAGGAACGGTCAGTGTACAATATTAACGCATAGAAGTTAAGTGGATAATTATATGATTCTTAAAAATCATATTAATATAAAATAAAAGTAATTTGTGGGAACTTAGACACTTGGAATCGCTCAACTACGACGTTGATTCCCATTAGAAACGGTCAGTGTACAATATTAAGGAATAGAAGTTGACTGAATAATTATATGATTCTTAAAAATCATATTAATATAAAATAAAAGTAATTTGTGGGAACTTAGACACTTGGAATCGCTTGATTACGACGTTGATTCCCATTAGGAACGGTCAGTGTACAATATTAAGGAATAGAAGTTGACTGAATAATTATATGATTCTTAAAAATCATATTAATATAAAATAAAAGTAATTTGTGGGAACTTAGACACTTGGAATCGCTTGATTACGACTTGGATTCCCATTAGGAACGGTCAGTGTACAATATTAAGGAATAGAAGTTGACTGAATAATTATATGATTCTTAAAAGTCATATTAATATAAAATAAAAGTAATTTGTGGGAACTTAGACACTTGGAATCGCTTGATTACGACGTTGATTCCCATTAGGAACGGTCAGTGTACAATATTAAGGAATAGAAGTTGACTGAATAATTATATGATTCTTAAAAATCATATTAATATAAAATAAAAGTAATTTGTGGGAACTTGACACTTGGAATCGCTTGATTACGACTTGGATTCCCATTAGGAACGGTCAGTGTACAATATTAAGGAATAGAAGTTGACTGAATAATTATATGATTCTTAAAAGTCATATTAATATAAAATAAAAGTAATTTGTGGGAACTTAGACACTTGGAATCGCTTGATTACGACGTTGATTCCCATTAGGAACGGTCAGTGTACGATATTAACGCATAGAAGTTGACTGGATAATTATATGATTCTTAAAAGTCATATTAATATAAAATAAAAGTAATTTGTGGGAACTTAGACACTTGGAATCGCTCAACTACGTCGTTGTTTCCCATTAGAAATGGTCAGTGTACAATATTAACGCATAGAAGTTAAGTGGATAATTATATGATTCTTAAAAATCATATTAATATAAAATAAAAGTAATTTGTGGGAACTTAGACACTTGGAATCGCTTGATTACGACGTTGATTCCCATTAGGAACGGTCAGTGTACAATATTAACGCATAGAAGTTAAGTGGATAATTATATGATTCTTAAAAATCATATTAATATAAAATAAAAGTAATTTGTGGGAACTTAGACACTTGGAATCGCTTGATTACGACGTTGATTCCCATTAGGAACGGTCAGTGTACGATATTAACGCATAGAAGTTGACTGGATAATTATATGATTCTTAAAAGTCATATTAATATAAAATAAAAGTAATTTGTGGGAACTTAGACACTTGGAATCGCTCAACTACGTCGTTGTTTCCCATTAGAAATGGTCAGTGTACAATATTAACGCATAGAAGTTAAGTGGATAATTATATGATTCTTAAAAATCATATTAATATAAAATAAAAGTAATTTGTGGGAACTTAGACACTTGGAATCGCTTGATTACGACGTTGATTCCCATTAGGAACGGTCAGTGTACAATATTAACGCATAGAAGTTAAGTGGATAATTATATGATTCTTAAAAATCATATTAATATAAAATAAAAGTAATTTGTGGGAACTTAGACACTTGGAATCGCTTGATTACGACGTTGATTCCCATTAGGAACGGTCAGTGTACGATATTAACGCATAGAAGTTGACTGGATAATTATATGATTCTTAAAAGTCATATTAATATAAAATAAAAGTAATTTGTGGGAACTTAGACACTTGGAATCGCTCAACTACGTCGTTGTTTCCCATTAGAAATGGTCAGTGTACAATATTAACGCATAGAAGTTAAGTGGATAATTATATGATTCTTAAAAATCATATTAATATAAAATAAAAGTAATTTGTGGGAACTTAGACACTTGGAATCGCTTGATTACGACGTTGATTCCCATTAGGAACGGTCAGTGTACAATATTAACGCATAGAAGTTAAGTGGATAATTATATGATTCTTAAAAATCATATTAATATAAAATAAAAGTAATTTGTGGGAACTTAGACACTTGGAATCGCTTGATTACGACGTTGATTCCCATTAGGAACGGTCAGTGTACGATATTAACGCATAGAAGTTGACTGGATAATTATATGATTCTTAAAAGTCATATTAATATAAAATAAAAGTAATTTGTGGGAACTTAGACACTTGGAATCGCTCAACTACGTCGTTGTTTCCCATTAGAAATGGTCAGTGTACAATATTAACGCATAGAAGTTAAGTGGATAATTATATGATTCTTAAAAATCATATTAATATAAAATAAAAGTAATTTGTGGGAACTTAGACACTTGGAATCGCTTGATTACGACGTTGATTCCCATTAGGAACGGTCAGTGTACAATATTAACGCATAGAAGTTAAGTGGATAATTATATGATTCTTAAAAATCATATTAATATAAAATAAAAGTAATTTGTGGGAACTTAGACACTTGGAATCGCTTGATTACGACTTGGATTCCCATTAGGAACGGTCAGTGTACAATATTAAGGAATAGAAGTTGACTGAATAATTATATGATTCTTAAAAGTCATATTAATATAAAATAAAAGTAATTTGTGGGAACTTAGACACTTGGAATCGCTTGATTACGACGTTGATTCCCATTAGGAACGGTCAGTGTACGATATTAACGCATAGAAGTTGACTGGATAATTATATGATTCTTAAAAGTCATATTAATATAAAATAAAAGTAATTTGTGGGAACTTAGACACTTGGAATCGCTCAACTACGTCGTTGTTTCCCATTAGAAATGGTCAGTGTACAATATTAACGCATAGAAGTTAAGTGGATAATTATATGATTCTTAAAAATCATATTAATATAAAATAAAAGTAATTTGTGGGAACTTAGACACTTGGAATCGCTTGATTACGACGTTGATTCCCATTAGGAACGGTCAGTGTACGATATTAACGCATAGAAGTTGACTGGATAATTATATGATTCTTAAAAGTCATATTAATATAAAATAAAAGTAATTTGTGGGAACTTAGACACTTGGAATCGCTCAACTACGTCGTTGTTTCCCATTAGAAATGGTCAGTGTACAATATTAACGCATAGAAGTTAAGTGGATAATTATATGATTCTTAAAAATCATATTAATATAAAATAAAAGTAATTTGTGGGAACTTAGACACTTGGAATCGCTTGATTACGACGTTGATTCCCATTAGGAACGGTCAGTGTACAATATTAACGCATAGAAGTTAAGTGGATAATTATATGATTCTTAAAAATCATATTAATATAAAATAAAAGTAATTTGTGGGAACTTAGACACTTGGAATCGCTTGATTACGACTTGGATTCCCATTAGGAACGGTCAGTGTACAATATTAAGGAATAGAAGTTGACTGAATAATTATATGATTCTTAAAAGTCATATTAATATAAAATAAAAGTAATTTGTGGGAACTTAGACACTTGGAATCGCTTGATTACGACGTTGATTCCCATTAGGAACGGTCAGTGTACGATATTAACGCATAGAAGTTGACTGGATAATTATATGATTCTTAAAAGTCATATTAATATAAAATAAAAGTAATTTGTGGGAACTTAGACACTTGGAATCGCTCAACTACGTCGTTGTTTCCCATTAGAAATGGTCAGTGTACAATATTAACGCATAGAAGTTAAGTGGATAATTATATGATTCTTAAAAATCATATTAATATAAAATAAAAGTAATTTGTGGGAACTTAGACACTTGGAATCGCTTGATTACGACGTTGATTCCCATTAGGAACGGTCAGTGTACGATATTAACGCATAGAAGTTGACTGGATAATTATATGATTCTTAAAAGTCATATTAATATAAAATAAAAGTAATTTGTGGGAACTTAGACACTTGGAATCGCTCAACTACGTCGTTGTTTCCCATTAGAAATGGTCAGTGTACAATATTAACGCATAGAAGTTAAGTGGATAATTATATGATTCTTAAAAATCATATTAATATAAAATAAAAGTAATTTGTGGGAACTTAGACACTTGGAATCGCTTGATTACGACGTTGATTCCCATTAGGAACGGTCAGTGTACAATATTAACGCATAGAAGTTAAGTGGATAATTATATGATTCTTAAAAATCATATTAATATAAAATAAAAGTAATTTGTGGGAACTTAGACACTTGGAATCGCTTGATTACGACTTGGATTCCCATTAGGAACGGTCAGTGTACAATATTAAGGAATAGAAGTTGACTGAATAATTATATGATTCTTAAAAGTCATATTAATATAAAATAAAAGTAATTTGTGGGAACTTAGACACTTGGAATCGCTTGATTACGACGTTGATTCCCATTAGGAACGGTCAGTGTACGATATTAACGCATAGAAGTTGACTGGATAATTATATGATTCTTAAAAGTCATATTAATATAAAATAAAAGTAATTTGTGGGAACTTAGACACTTGGAATCGCTCAACTACGTCGTTGTTTCCCATTAGAAATGGTCAGTGTACAATATTAACGCATAGAAGTTAAGTGGATAATTATATGATTCTTAAAAATCATATTAATATAAAATAAAAGTAATTTGTGGGAACTTAGACACTTGGAATCGCTTGATTACGACGTTGATTCCCATTAGGAACGGTCAGTGTACAATATTAAGGAATAGAAGTTGACTGAATAATTATATGATTCTTAAAAATCATATTAATATAAAATAAAAGTAATTTGTGGGAACTTAGACACTTGGAATCGCTTGATTACGACTTGGATTCCCATTAGGAACGGTCAGTGTACAATATTAAGGAATAGAAGTTGACTGAATAATTATATGATTCTTAAAAGTCATATTAATATAAAATAAAAGTAATTTGTGGGAACTTAGACACTTGGAATCGCTTGATTACGACGTTGATTCCCATTAGGAACGGTCAGTGTACGATATTAACGCATAGAAGTTGACTGGATAATTATATGATTCTTAAAAGTCATATTAATATAAAATAAAAGTAATTTGTGGGAACTTAGACACTTGGAATCGCTCAACTACGTCGTTGTTTCCCATTAGAAATGGTCAGTGTACAATATTAACGCATAGAAGTTAAGTGGATAATTATATGATTCTTAAAAATCATATTAATATAAAATAAAAGTAATTTGTGGGAACTTAGACACTTGGAATCGCTTGATTACGACGTTGATTCCCATTAGGAACGGTCAGTGTACAATATTAAGGAATAGAAGTTGACTGAATAATTATATGATTCTTAAAAATCATATTAATATAAAATAAAAGTAATTTGTGGGAACTTAGACACTTGGAATCGCTTGATTACGACGTTGATTCCCATTAGGAACGGTCAGTGTACGATATTAACGCATAGAAGTTGACTGGATAATTATATGATTCTTAAAAATCATATTAATATAAAATACAAGTAATTTGGGGGAACTTAGACACTTGGAATCGCTCAACTACGACGTTGATTCCCATTAGGAACGGTCAGTGTACAATATTAACGCATAGAAGTTGACTGGATAATTATATGATTCTCAAAAAATCATATTAATATAAAATAAAAGTAATTTGTGGGAACTTAGACACTTGGAATCGCTTGATTACGACGTTGATTCCCATTAGGAACGGTCAGTGTACAATATTAAGGAATAGAAGTTGACTGAATAATTATATGATTCTTAAAAATCATATTAATATAAAATAAAAGTAATTTGTGGGAACTTAGACACTTGGAATCGCTTGATTACGACGTTGATTCCCATTAGGAACGGTCAGTGTACAATATTAAGGAATAGAAGTTGACTGGATAATTATATGATTCTTAAAAATCATATTAATATAAAATACAAGTAATTTGGCGGAATTTAGACACTTGGAATCGCTTGATTACGACGTTGATTCCCATTAGGAACGGTCAGTGTACGATATTAACGCATAGAAGTTGACTGGATAATTATATGATTCTTAAAAATCATATTAATATAAAATACAAGTAATTTGGCGGAACTTAGACACTTGGAATCGCTCAACTACGTCGTTGTTTCCCATTCGTGCAGCGTTGTCTGATTTTAAAAAAAAATTAGTATTTCAGGACAAGTTTCTCTCTATAATTTTCACCTGCTATATTAAATTTGAAGAGTTTTTTGTGGTTTTCCGTTTTCTGAACTGTGTTCAATCAATCTCCAACTGGTTCTATCTTTAGTAGAGTAGAAATCTTTAAATATGTTGATAGCAAGCAAAACATTGACCTGCTTGACAACGCATTGTGGAAGAGGTTTTGCCAAGAAAGTACAAAAGGAACCTCGATATCTGGGTCCATAATTGAGGACTGGAATCAAAAACATTTTCCAGTTCGTGCTGAGTTGCTGGTCGATGACGCACCACCACATCAAACCGAGGAAAAATTACTGAAAAGAAACATCAAATCTGTCTTCTTACCACCAAATGATACACCAATTATCCAACTAACGGATCAGGAACTTACCAAATGGTTAAAGAAGCTTTATATCAATTCGAAAAAGGTTTTAACAGATTCGAAACGACAAAATCCTTTAACGTGGAAGATGCTGATTCATTGGAGGTATTGAAACCTTTCACTTTACGAAAATCTTGGCGTAAGCTGCGTGGAAGTTGTGATCAGATTCAAAATGAAGCAAAACAAGAAATCAGGAAAGGTACAAAGCCTACAACCGAAGGTTCCTGCCAGTGAAGTCCTGGAGTCAATTCTCCAATGTTACCAAGACCTGTGGAGAGACTTTTAATGATGATTCGTATGGTAAAATCGAGGAATGGATTCCCCAATGTTACCAAGACCTGTGGAGAGCCTACAACCGAAGGTTCCTGCCAGTGAAGTCCTGGAGTGGATTCCCCAATGTTACCAAGACCTGTGGAGAGACTTTGAATGATGATTCGTATGGTAAAATCGAGGAGTGGATTCTCCAATGTGACCAAGACCTGTGGAGAGACTTTGAATGATGATTCGTATGGTAAAGTCCAGGAGTCGATTCCCCAATGTTACCAAGACCTGTGGAGAGACTTTGAATGATGATTCGTATGGTAAAATCGAGAAGTCGATTCCCCAATGTGACCAAGACCTGTGGAGAGACCATTTTCGTAAGGAATCTGATCCTTTCGGCAAACTTTTCTTGGGATATTGACTAGAGGTAATCGAATAGTTGGAGCTCTATGAAACCTACAAGAAAATGGCGTCCACGTCTTACAGATCTGCCCCAATGCTATTGCGGAGTTTGGAGAAAAGTTTTGGAGATACTTT